>NC_064642.1:722092539-722395569 GCF_023864345.2 Schistocerca serialis cubense
CAGTTGTTCTGCCACTAATGCTGCTGAGTCGGGAGGTCGGTAAAAGGAGCCAATTATTAACCTAGTTCGGTTGTTTAGTGTAACCTCCACCCATAATAATTCACAGGAACTATCCACTTCTACTTCACTACAGGATAAACTACTACTAACAGCGACGAACACTCTGAAACGTCCCCTTTGAACAATTATACAAGACTGTGCTTAAACTGACACACAATATTTTGTTAGCGCTACGCAATCTGACTTTCAAAATTCCCTACAATAAAATGGCCCTGACTAACATTAAACTATACCTTTTAAAATCACTTACCTCACAAAAATCTTCGCTGCTCAAGCTACTGCAATACAGCGAGCGCCACTACTGCCAGCTAAATAAAAGATTCAAACTATGGAAGGCACTAACTACTGATAGGGATAGTTAGCAAATGAAAGATATTAATAGAGAACAAACAATGTATTTACCTTGATATCATCATATATAAATATAGCAGTTCATGACAAATTTCGAAACTCCGCCATCTCTCTCTCCACATCCATCACTGCTGGCGGCTCACCTCCAACTGCGCAACGCTACGCGCTGTTCACAGCCAGCTGCCTAACACTACAATGGCGAGTATTACAACAATGCAAAGCAGCCACAGACTGCACACAGCACAGCCAGTGATTTTCATACAGAGGTGGCGTTACCAATAAAAAAACCTAAACAGCCTACTTACATAGCCCCCATGCTCCCCACAAAAAATTTTACAAATTGGATTGGGCAGTGGCCAATACAGATTTGAAAATTTTTTTTCATAATTACAATAACAAAGAAATCAAATGCATACACTTATTGATACAATGTTGGTCAAAAGCTAAAATTTTCTCACAGTCCATAAAGACAGTCCTAATCGTACATAACAGGAGAATAGCAGTGTTTTTCTCAAAGTCTGAGCAGTAAAAGAAAATGCACACGGAAGTAGTGGATTTCCATGCAGTCTTGAAGAAGTAGTGTTGTCCTTCCAATGGAAAGACAGTGCTGACTCTCGACATGCAGACAGGTAATGGGCCACAACAGAGCAAACCCACAGCAGAGTCAGTCGAAATTGTGAAGAGTATTGGTAGGTAGGTCATCACAGAGCAGACCCACTGTAGTCCTGGTAGAGATTACGGTATTGGTGGGCCACCAGAGGTGCAGACCCACTGCAGTCCTTGTAGAAATAATGGTACTGGTGAGTCAGCAAAGGTGTAGACCCACTGTAGTCCTTGTAGAAATGGCCAGCAGCCATCTGTTGCGACTGTGCAGGTGCACAATCACCATCGAAGAGTCTTGCAGAGAATATAGCAAGTCCATAAACCACCACTTGTGCACTCACAAAGTGTTTGGAATTGTCCTTAGAACCAGCAATGCTGTTATCCAGTCCCTTGCTGAATTATTAACACACGTGCAAACACTAACAGTCCCTACTTCTCACATATTGTCCATATACTATGACCAACAGAAATGTGTGCAGTGAAATGTAACTTAATTTGTTAATAGTATCATGAACTGGTGACAATTACAATTTTATAACATAAGAATACAATAACAAAGGTACAAAACACATCATTAAAAACATAATAATACAGATAACGTTTGTAGTAATAGGGGCTTTACAAAAGAATAGAAATAAACATATACATCAGTGGAATTATGACATGAGTACATACAAAAGGATCACAATAACTTTTGAAACATCAACTTCACACATGAGCATTGAACAGAACAGAATTAATAATGTCTAACATCTTCACAAAGTAAATAACATATTATTAATGCCAATTATATTCGAGGATAACAGTATTCCTCATCATAGTTCATGTAGCTGAGTATGAGAAAAATTCTACAACAAAAGTCTGATGAGGTAAACATATAAAGACAGGAAGAACATATATACACAAGGGTACCCAAACACATAGTGGGATAACACAAAAGGAAAGGACAGGGTTTGTTTCATTGCAGTATTTTGCAAACAAAACTTTCTTTGCTTCTTGGAGATCTCCCTTCATTCATCATTATTCCCAAAAGTCCTATCTAAGCCTGCCTTCTGTATTTCGTTCACATCCTCTGTCAAAAATAGTTTTTCTCTCTGCTTTCTGTATTCTGTTCACATCCTCTGTCAATAATAGTTTTTCTCCACTGTACAGTATCCTTTTTATTTTGCCATACCATTTTCTGATAGCTTCTCAATGCATTTCTTATAAATTTATAATAGTTAGTTTCTTATATAGTCTCCTCTTAAGCTAACTTAAATCTACTGAGCTCAGATACTAAACTAAGGGACGAGGCAATGCAGCAGCACATAACAAATTAACACAAACAGCAATGCAAAAAAAATGGAAAATTGCAAAGCAAGCTACAGTAAATATAAATTACCAAGCAATGCAACATTACAACTAATATGAGCCAATGTACAGTAGCAAGAAAAATAAGTCAGTAGTAAAATTAACTTAACAGAGTAACACAATTTAAAATTCAGTAGCACTATGCCTGGCAAACAGCAGCAGCAAATATAAAAAATATAAAACTTATATCTATACATGACAAAGCTCAAGCAGAAAAATATTACAGTAAAAACAACAATGCAGATAAGGGAAATGTATATTCACATCTTAATATCTATGTAATTAAAGTGGTGCACCACAACAACTGATTGTAAAAAGAAATATTACCATGTACTTGAAAAGAAAATTGTGTGTTACTGTTACTAGTTCCTTCTTATTGTTCTTTCCTTTCCAAGTGCTCCTTTTTTAAAGAATGTGGATTATAAAATAATTATTTAATAGATCTGTTGACAGAAAGTGTTCACATTAGCAAATGCATTTTATTTTATAAAATCAATGCTGCAACACAGCTGGAAACCAGATATCAAGTGAAATAAGCAACTACAAAAAGCAAAGCATAAAAATATCATTCAATAGTCATGTGGCATTTCGTAAGTCAGTAGCTCTCAACTCTCATAGAAAGACACTTGTCATAATCAGGTGTGCAGATGTACGAATATTTCCCATCAATTCATAAGCATTGCAGTAATTAGCACAAAGTACGAGTAATCATATGTTTTCAGGTAATGAGCGTGTAATATTTGCGATGCTTTCTACAAAGGAATGTCAATAGCAAGGTTAATGGAAGTAATGAGGGTGTCGCATTTGCAATATTTTCTCTAAAGGAATGCCAATGGCGAGGATAAAGGCCTGCCTTTTTTTTTTTTTTCCTACCTGTGCTTCCGGAAAGGCACACCCTAATGGCTTGTTCTCCAGGTGTTTGACACAGCTGCGTGCCCACGACGCATTACCTGCAGGTGGTCACTTAACTTTCTTACGGAAATATTTACGACACCAGTTTCCGCTACAGTGACAGTCTCACATAAAAATATTTCACAGGTCAAGAATTAGCGTTGCAAATCTGTAGAAAGAAAATCCTATGAATATAACGTTGTCCAAAAAATTTTCGCTGGCATTGTGATACATTCACGCATTTACACACATTTCATAACTCTTAAAGTACGATTCTTGGTTTCCAACATCCTTTTTCACAAGTCAAGAGTCCCTACCCACTATTCATTACTCCTTACCTTATTACACATATACGTATCCATCGACACTCGTCAATATTTCGTCATTATAAATATGAAGCATAATCAAATAACTCATATAGCCTCAGCCTATTAATCGTAAACATACCTCAGCAGCATAATACACATCGTCGTCGTAAAAATAACATCATAACACCTCAGTCAAATCTCAAAATCGTCGTAGCTTTCTCCAATAATTAAAAAAATTCTCTGCTCATGTCAAAAGTGTCATCTGCCTCAAACGTACTTTAAAAATCATGAATCCATACCAAATACATAATTCAAAGCTCTCATAGTATCACAATGGTTCCGAAAAAATATGAGCATTTCACAAAGTACAGACAAAATACAATTTCGTAAGTGTGAAGTAATCCAACTCTGTAATTGCGTAAACATGTGTCACTGATGTAGTAAAAACAATATTTATCTCTCAGTTAAATGATCAGATAGCTGTGTAATTCTGTGTTAGAGAAATATGGTACCGATGTGTAAAGTTGTATAAGCAAATACCATATTAGCTAGGGCTCCTTGTGCTCGCCAAACACATGGTACACAAAGTAGGCGTGTACCCCCCTGAGGATTAATGTAATTATACCCTCAGGTGTTACAGATTACAGCAATAGAATGAAATATATCACGGAAAACTTTCTTTGTAATTCAAAAATCTTGAAAAATAAATGGCTTAAGTACAAAATCTCTCAAATGCGTGTCCTGTGTTATTATTTTGTGGTTGTTCCGTATTTCTAAGTCCCTCTTCCCGTATTGGAGCGCGAGTGGCCTCTGAAATACGTAATTCTTGTATTACCTGAGTCAGCTGATCTTGTACTTCCCGGATTTCTCTTTGGTGTTGTGTATTAATTTGATTCTGATTTTGTTTGAATTTCCTAATTTGTTCGCACTCTTCTGTGTCATTAAAGACTACCGGTTTTGTGTCGTTCAGATTATCATCTACCTTCGTAGATAAGTTAGTGAACTGATCCGAAAGTTCGGCTACTTTCTCCGATAGTGAACACATTTCCTCAATGTGTTTTTCTGAACCAAGTTTCAGAGTGTCCATTTGTGTTGAAATCGAATCTACTGTGTTCTTTAAGTTTTCCTGAGTTTTTGCAAGTTGCGTAACCGAATCGGTAGATGCAACTGAGTCAAATTTAGCTTGCAAGGTCTCATGATTTTCATGAACAATAATTTGCAGTTCTTTTATGGCTGCTTCGTGATTCTGTAATGCCTTTTCATGCCGCGAAAAAATAGGTTGAAAATGCTCACAAATTTGAGTTTTTACGTCATTACAGACTTTTTGACATTTCGATTCAATGTTATGTAACTCAGTAGTTAAATCTTCACGCGTTTGTTCAAGAGTTTGTTCCAATGAGTCTAACTTTTGAAGCTGTTGCTGTGTTTGTCTCTGATTTTGTTCCATTGTGTCTAACTTTTTAAGATTTTGTTCCACTGTGTCTAACTTTTTGAGATTTTGTTCCACTGTGTCTAAGTGTTGCTGTGTTTGTCTCTGGTGTTGTTCCATTGTGTCTAACTTTTCAAGCTTTTGTCCCATTTGTTGCATTAATTGTAATAACAATGCACTGGTGTCTGAAACATGTTCCTCAGTGCTTTTCGGCAGTGAAGTTGCACCGGCAACATTCACATTTTGACAAGCGGAAAATGTGTCTTGACTCATTTGAGAAAACGGTGAGAACCCAAAACCTGAGTCTGCAGTATTTGCAATATTGTGTTCTGTCATTCCCGATTCCTGAGGCGAGCTGTTGCCGACCAATCGATCGATAACGCTTCCCTGTTCACTACCTGTTTCACTGTCTACACCATTGTTTGCCGCCCGCTCCATTTCCCTATGCGCAATTACCAAATTACTACTTTGAACATTAGTTAATTCATTACTCTGCGGCGCTAACACTCTGCTTTCGTCTTCACTGTCATTTCTCAGTTTACTTTGGAGCCTAGTATTACGTTTTTCACACGCCATAATTGTCACAATATTTCACACGATAACACAGAAAAGCACAATTTGAAGAGCAAAATAAAATAACATAGCAATGGAAATAATGTCTACTTAATTGCCAGCGCAGCTGCGAAATACTTGGTGCAAATCTACATGCATGCCACAACTGTTTTACTGTACAACAATGAAAAACTACAACTACAAAGGAAATTCTCTCTATGATTACGCGCTATCAATAAACAAAATCTACACTAATTACACAAACTACAAGAAAAAAAATCAGAAGATTCCAGTGAGGTATCCTCGGCTAAGGGTCGACATATGAAACGTCCCCTTTGAACAATTATACAAGACTGTGCTTAAACTGACACACAATATTTTGTTAGCGCAACGCAATCTGACTTTCAAAATTCCCTACAAAAGAATGGCCCTGACTAACATTAAACTATACCTTTCACAAATCACTTACCTCACAAAAATCTTCGCTGCTCAAGCTACTGCAATACAGCGAGCGCCACTACTGCCAGCTAAATAAAAGATTCAAACTATGGAAGGCACTAACTACTGATAGGGATAGTTAGCAAATGAAAGATATTAATAGAGAACAAACAATGTATTTACCTTGATATCATCATATATAAATATAGCAGTTCATGACAAATTTCGAAACTCCGCCATCTCTCTCTCCACATCCACCACTGCTGGCGGCTCACCTCCAACTGCGCAACGCTACGCGCTGTTCACAGCCAGCTGCCTAACACTACAATGGCGAGTATTACAACAATGCAAAGCAGCCACAGACTGCACACAGCACAGCCAGTGATTTTCATACAGAGGTGGCGTTACCAATAAAAAAACCTAAACAGCCTACTTACATATTCACAGCCAGCTGCCTAACACTACAATGGCGAGTATTACAACAATGCAAAGCAGCCACAGACTGCACACAGCACAGCCAGTGATTTTCATACAGAGGTGGCGTTACCAATAAAAAAACCTAAACAGCCTACTTACAACTCCACCACCGGTTGCATGCAATCTATCCTTTCTAAACACCGTCTGTACCTTTGTAAAAATTTCGGCAGAATTTATCTCTGGCTTAAGCCAGCTTTCTGTACCTATAACGATTTCAGCTTCGGTGCTTTCTTCAGCGCTTGAAGTTCCGGTACTTTACCAACGCAGCTTCGACAGTTGACAATTACAATACGGATTGCTGCTTGGTCCCCGCATGTCCTGACTTTGCCCCGCACCCGTTGAGGCTGTTGCCCTTTCTGTACTTGCCCAAGGCCATCTAACCTAAAAAACCGCCCAGCCCACGCCACACAACCCCTGCTACCCGTGTAGCCGCTTGTTGCGTGTAGTGGACTCCTGACCTATCCAGCGGAACCCGAAACTCCACCACCCTATGGCGCAAGTCGAGGAATCTGCAGCCCACACGGTCGCAGAACCGTCTCAGCCTCTGATTCAGACCCTCCACTCGGCTCTGTACCAAAGGTCCGCAGTCAGTCCTGTCAACGATGCTGCAGATGGTGAGCTCTACTTTCATCCCGCTAGCGAGACTGGCAGTCTTCACCAAATCAGATAGCCGCCGGAAGCCAGAGAGGATTTCCTCCGATCCATAGCGACACACATCATTGGTGCCGACATGAGCGACCACCTGCAGATGGGTGCACCCTGTACCCTTCATGGCATCCGGAAGGACCCTTTCCACATCTGGAATGACTCCCCCCGGTATGCACACGGAGTGCACATTGGTTTTCTTCCCCTCTCTTGCTGCCATTTCCCTAAGGGGCCCCATTACGCGCCTGACGTTGGAGCTCCCAACTACCAGTAAGCCCACCCTCTGCAACTGCCCGGATCTTGCAGACTGAGGGGCAAGGAGACTGGCATCTGGACGGCCATTGCGGCACTACCGAGAGGGAAGACCCTCGTGTTCGGTGTATGCCTCTGATGCATCTGCAGGAGCAATTAGAGCAGCAGTTGGCAGAACAGTGACAAAACGAACTGTTACAAATCGGTTACTTCAAGGACAGCTCAGAGCCAGACGCCTTGTAGCGTGCATCCCACTGATCCCAAACCGCCTCCATTTGCGACTTGACTGGTGTCAAGCGAAAGCTCACTGGAGGGCAGCACGGAGGTCTGTTGTGTTTTCTGATGAATGCTGGTTCCGCCTCGGTGCCAGAGACGGACCTCTGTTAGTTAGGAGGAGGTGAGTTGAGGGCTGCGACCTACTTGTCTGTGTGATAGAGACACTGGACCTGCACTTGGAGTTATGGTCTGGGGTGCTATTTCGTATGACAGCAGGAGACTCTCGAAGCTATCCCACGCACCCTGACTACAAATTCGTAGGTCAGTCTGGTGATTCGACTTGTTGTGCTGCCATTCATAAACAGCATTTCAGGAGATGTTTTCCGACAGGATAAGGTTCGCCGACATACCGCTGTTGTAACCTAACATGCTATACAGGACGTCGACATGTTGCCTAGGCCCACTCGATCACCAGATCTGTCTCCAGTTGTGATATGTGGTATATCATCGGACGGCAACTCCAGTGTCATCCACAAACAGTATTAATCGCCCCTGTATTGACTGGCCAAGTGCAACAGGCAACCCCACAAACTGACATCTGGCACCCATACAACACAATGCATTCACGTTTGCTTCTTGCATTCAACATTCTGGCGGTCACACAGGTTATTAATACACCAGCGTTTCATATCTGCAATGGATTATCTCGCCCTTACATTAACCTGCGATCTTGCACTCTCAATACTTAAATAAGTTACACCGACAAATGTGTTCCCGAAATTTTATTACTCTACAACAATTATTTTTTGGCGTTGCAATTTTTTTCCGTCAGTGTATATTTTCGGACCCTGCGACACGTCCAAGTACGTCAAAATCATGGGACACAGAGTACCAGAACACACTGTACACTTTCGTGTGGTTGCAGAGAATACTTAATCTTGTCGGCATAGTTCAGGTGGAGTGTCGTGATTACTGAGTTCCGCTACCTGAGTATCTGCGACTGCAAGTTGCGATGAGGATCAGCATGCAGAGATAATCAAAGAGGAAAGTGTCGAACTTACGGCGCTTTTCGTAGTAACATAAAAAAGGTTTCTTTCCAAACTACCTATGCAAATAAAGTTGGAGGTCTCAGAGTGATGAGTGGGTCAAAATACCGCATAATAGCTTCCCGTTTCGTAAGATAATCTATCCAGTGTACTCCTGGTCCTATCAAAGAATCCAAATTGAAAACACCTTTCTCTTCACTTCTTTTTATGACAGAAATCAGTAAGTCACAAACGACCTCTGAAAGAAATACAAGCACAGTCAGCGAAATGTAAGTCATCCACTATCACTGGAGACACCACCCACCACGTGCCTCTATAGCTTGGTGTCAAGAGCATCTCCGAGACGGAAAATACCAGCTAGACCCATCGTCACGTAGCAGCCGCAGCAGTTAGCATGGAGAGTTACAGTGGAATGGACGGAGAAATACCGTATATTTTTCTTCTCCAACTTTCGTTTGCAGGACATAGGTTGTAGATGGTGTTTTCATCGTAACTGGAGATTAGTATTTTTGAAGCCAGAGGGATTGGTGAACTTGGCATAATTCTGTGGCAATTCCAGCGAGTCCTGTTTGCAACCAGTAAGGTGCTAGCAGTGCAGCCTATTAGGGCTCAGTGCGCCAAATGCTGAGTCAATATGTGCTAGACAGTGTACCAAGTCGAAGTGCCTCATGGTGACACATAAGGTGGAAGCTAGCATTCTATAATTTTGAACGGGATTGCCCTGGTGTTGTTCTTTTATTATACTTGGCTGTTTACTGGGGAGGAAAGGTTTCGAAATGACGAGTCCAGGACGTCACCTATTCCATTGGTGGAGTCAGCTGTCACTAATTTGGTTATGCATTTTTCAGGAAAGACAGCTGAGGATGTACAGAATCATCCTTCCAAGATGATCTGGAGCCAATGTCAAAGTTTGGGTTTGATCATATGATCACCTGTTATAAATAGCTCAGTTGTGATTGACAAGGGAGACCAAAGCATTTGTGAGGTATAATGGAGAATTGACGAACGCACTGATGTTCGAGCAGTTTGGACAAGGGCGCAACCAACGCTATAGGAAACAGAACAGCGTGACCTCCCGCCTGATATGTCAAGGAGGTTTCGGTAGGAACCCCAAAAGACTTAAATGCTGCTGTTAAAATAGATATGAAGCAGGGCGAGATAGATGCACCGACAGAGGTGTGCAATAGGCGAGGTATTTTATCTGATGACATAACCTGTTACAGGTGTGGCGTGCAGTGGACATCCAGAGGGAGTGCCGTCAGCCACAGTGTGAGAGTTGGACTGTTCAGGCATTAAATGGAAACAGGAACACCAAGCTTGCCCGGTGACATACCCATAAATTTCAGTGCCGGAGTAAGAAGCATAAATTTTTGTTGGTCACAGGCACATGTTTAAGTGGCAAGTTCGAACTTCATGTGAAGGAAACAGTTAAACCGACCATACTATTCAATTACACAATAGTACTTAATATGTGGATGAAAGATGAGTGAGTGTGTTTTGTGTGTTTTCCTTTCCTAATCCCAAATAATTGGTACTGACCTACCTCCTAAATATTATTCTACTTATTTGTTGTGGCTTGCACTGACACCCATAAATATTATAGGTTTACTGATATTTGTGTATTTGTAATAGTTAATATGACAATTATGTGATATCATTTGTGTGTTTATTATAATTTGTATGTTTAGTGTAAGAGCATTGATAATAATTTTGTAAAAGCAATTGTGTGTGCATTCAAACTGTTGTTCGTGCTTACACCTATTATCATTGATGGGTGCCACTTGGAAATGTTTAATTTCTGCTGATGAACTGTTTAATTATTGCTGGTGAATATCATGGACTGTTACCTGCACTTGTTCAACATTGCTGGGTGCCACTGTTGGAACTGCTCAACCACTGATGAGATGTCACTTGTTGGTGTCTGCACCTGCTCGCCATTGGTGGGAAAAATGGAACTGCTACTATTGATGTGATGACACTCATTCCTGGCTGCACCTGCTCGCCATTACTGGGTGCCACTGTTGAAACTGCTGCTACTGAAATGTGTCACTTGTTGCTGTCTGCACCTGTTCAACATTGCTGGGTGCCACTGTTGGAACTGCTCAACCACTGATGAGATGTCACTTGTTGCTGTCTGCACCTGCTCGCCATTGCTGGGTGCCACTATTAGAGCTGTTCAAATACTGCTGATGAAATGTTATGGGACTGCTATTTGCACCTGTTGACAATTGCTGGGTGCTACTGTTGGAACTGTCAACTACTCTGATGAGTGCTACTTGCTTATTGAACTATTGAAAAGATTTTATGTGAATATTTGTGTAAACTGATTTATTGTGTATTTACTGTTTATGAAATGTTATGAGACTCTTATCTGCACCTATTCGTCATTGCTGGTGCCATTGATTGAACTATTTAACTACTCTGAGAAATGATACTTGCGTTAAGTATTATGTAAAATCACATGTATGCAAGCATTTGTATTCCTTACTGTATTTTTATATATTAGGTTATTGAAGGGTCAGTGCAAAGCCAAAATTTATTCAGTTATGTGACATTTACTTATTAATATCATCTTTTATTCTTGTCTGTGTTTTCTGAACGAATTTGGTGGTATTTTCACCACCAATGCTGGCAAAAATACCGCCAAATTCTAGCCCGTGGAGGAGGGGCATATGAAAGGTGGCTACACTGAGTCACAGCGCCAGAGATTGCGCCAAAGATTATTATTCCGCCGCCTCCACTGGCAGTAGTAGTTCAGAGGATGTCGAGGGCAGTTGTTCTGTTGGGCGAGAGAGTAGATGCTGTTCGGCTGGTGTAATGTATAGATGGAAGAAGTTTCAATTGTCAGAATGTATTTGAGAAAGGAGATGGGTTTTTGATTTTGATGCTGGTGTAATGGAAAATTTTCGTCAATATATAATGAGGTAAAAAGGTATTACAGTTTTCTTTAATGACAATGCCTCTTGCTCACAGGTACAGTCAACAAGGCATCTGGCTCGTGTTCATTTATTAGACTTGTAATTCTGGTTTCTATGTGCAATTACAGTATTTCTGGTTTTTCAATTAGTTCATTGTAAATGGTGTTTAAAATATTTTGTCGTATTGAGAAAGAACCGAGCCAGATACATGTACGTTGAGTCACACTACCACACACCGAACAGTTACACTTGTGCTTTGTTGTTTCGTAGCTTTTGTAGTTGCAGGGGACTTAATTAATCAATTGTGTTAATGGAAATTCCTTGTCATTCTTTATTTTTATTTTATGCAGTCAGATTGCGTGCTAATAACATTCAGGGCCAACCGGTTACACAGCTAGTAAAATTATTTCATTTGTTCATTAATATTCTTCTTCTTTTTTTAATTAAGCCCCCATGCAAGCGTTCATTATTATCTATAAAAACCGATTGCACAACAGTACATGATATAGCAGGTATCATGGCAGGATAGGTGAAGCTTCAAGACTTTGTTGTAAGCGACTGGAGCTCCGAAGGCGTGGAAGAAGACCGGAAGAAGAATGTCATACTCCTTCCTGACAACATACGAGCAATTACTGTGAGTCCATCCAACTGCAGCAGGAAAATGTTCTCATCTCGCTGCTAACGCGTCTGGATGGAGTCAGCTTTGAGCATGTATGTGTATCCTCAAAAACCTGTTTCAGCCCAAATACCGACTATTACAGGAGATATTGCAGGGTGTGGATGGTGTGACATACCTGACATTCAGTGAGAGTAGTAATATCCCTCCACCAGAAAAAGTAAAACCAAACACACTGTTATTGTTTGACGATGTTGCTGTGGAAAACGTAGATCAAATTCGGCGATATTTCTGCTTCGGTAGGCATATGGGTGATGATAGATCTGACATATTCCCGACTACCAAAACAGCTGGTGAGGGATAATGCAAACCTAATTATAATATTCAAACAGGACAATCTGAATTTAAAACACATTTACAAGGCTAATGTAGGAACCGATATATCATTCAATGGTTTTGTAAAGATATGTGCAAATTGCTGGAATCACCCACAGTATGGGTTTCTCGTTATTGAGAAAACAAGAAAACTGAATGGTGACAGGTATAGACGGAATTTCCAGGAGTTCCTATATAAACGAGGATTAGAACTTTAATAGTGGCAACTATTTATTTACAGCTCATACAAAATGGCTACGTGGTTCAAAGTTTTTCTGGCCTTCAAAGTAGTCACCAGCATTGCGTATAACGCGTTGCCAGCGATGTGGAAGTCGTAGGATACTCCTAGCAGTGTCAGTTGTGTTGACAGTTCGAGCGGCGCCCTCTATTGCCCGACGAAGCGAATGCCGTGAAGTGTTTCCTTCAGTTTAGAAATCGAGCTGAACTTGCGAGGGCTAAATTCAGGGGAGTTCAGTCGGTGGAATAGCACTTAGCAGCCCCATCAATCAAACAAATCAGTAAAAGCTTGCACTGTACGTGCCTGAGCATTGACCTGCAAAATGATGGCCATGTCATGCAGAAAGTGTCAAACACAACCTACGACCAGCTTAGAGACAGAAGTGATGACACTTTCTGCAGGACCTGACCATCATCTTGCAGGACAATGCTCAATGTTACTGATTTGTTTGACTGATGGGTCTGCTAAGTGCTATACCACCTACTGCACTCCCCTGAATTAAGCCTTCGTGAGTTCAACTCGATTTCTGGAAGAGGTGAGTGTATCAATATACTCATTACCATGGATAAATTCGCACGTATGCTGGGAGCTCAGTCTAATAGGATGGGTGGGCATAGAAAAAAACATTTGCTTGTACATTGACGTGAAAATTCAAACTCTCGAACGTAAAGTTGGAGGCGTACGCAAGGAACTAGAGATGTATTGTCACACGTCTCTGAGACAGAACAACACACTGAATGGTCAGGTTAACGTAGTAGAAAGGAAAGTAAACGATTTTACTGATGGAGAAATAGCTGTTACTGAGAAGGGGACATTGTATGAACAGGTTAACGCAACTAAAACGAATGGGAAACAGCTGTTACCGAGAAGGAGGAGCAGCATGAGAAGAAGAAGAGCAGATATATAAAACCTCACGCAGCACAAAAGTCCGATTAGTATGCAACGAGATGTTGACTAAGCATAACACCATCGAGGTACGGAAGGCCATTCGAGGGGAGATACAGTTGCTGAGGTTAGGACATTGGAAGGAGGAGCAGACACTGCAAGAAACCTTTAAACAAGTTACTCAATCTCTCGATGAATTCTGACCGAGATTCCACAACGACGACGATGACGTTATTGACGATTTCATTAAGCGTCACAGCGACACTAGAGTACAGAAAACATTGTGTTCGTGGTGAAAATGGTTCAAATGGCTCTGAGCACTATGGGACTTAACTTCTAAGGTCATCAGTCCTCTAGAACTTAGAACTAATTAAACCTAACTAACCTAAGGACATCACACACATCCATGCCCGAGGCAGGATTCGAACCTGCGACCGTAGCGGTCGGACGGTTCCAGACTGTAGCGCCTAGAACCGCTCGGCCACCTCGACCGGCCGTGGTGAAAAACCATGCACGTTGGGGATGCACCCTATAACTTTAAACGAAGAAAACAATACAGTTCGCTGATAGACTGTTTCAAAGAATACCTGGTCTCCTGAACCTTATTTTTCCTAAGACCTACAAAAACTGTAAATTATTCACCTAAAGACCTGGAAATGTATCGTGAAACATAGGATTTGTTTGAGCTGCATAAGAATGTAAAAATCTGAAGCAATGTGAAATATTATACAAATCTGTTATAAAACCTATACTGGATGGTGAAAAAATAGCAGAGGTGGTGGCAATGACATTCAGCATAAAAGAGTGAGCAATCGACTCCCGCAATATACAGTGTGTTACAAAAAGGTACGGCCAAACTTTCAGGAAACATTCCTCACACACAAAGAAAGAAAATATATAATGTGGACATGTGTCTGGAATTGCTTACTTTCCATGTTAGAGCTCATTTTATTACTTCTCTTCAAATCACATTAATCATGGAATGGAAACACGCAGCAACAGAACGTACCAGCGTCACTTCAAACACTTTGTTACAGGAAATGTTCAAAATGTCCTCCGTTAGTGAGGTGCATGGTACATGGTACAGAAGTGCATGGTACATGCATCCACCCTCCGTCGCATGGAATCCCTGATGCGCTGATGCAGCCCTGGAGAATGGCGTACTGTATCACAGCCGTCCACAATACGAGCACGAAGAGTCTCTACATTTGGTACCGGGGTTGCGTAGACAAGAGCTTTCAAATGCCCCCATAAATGAAAGTCAAGATGGTTGAGGTCAGGAGAGCGTGGAGGCCACGGAATTGGTCCGCCTCTACCAATCCATCGGTCACCGAATCTGTTGTTGAGAAGCGTACGAACACTTCGACTGAAATGTGCAGGAGCTCCATCGTGCATGAACCACATGTTGTGTCGTACTTGTAAAGGCACATGTTCTAGCAGCACAGGTAGAGTATCCCGTATGAAATCATGGCGGTGAATCGAGGAAGTACAGTACATACTGACGAAACTAAAATGAGCTCTAGCATGGAAATTAAGCGTTTCCGGACACATGTCCACATAACATCTTTTCTTTATTTGTGTGTGAGGAATGTTTCCTGAAAGTTTGGCCGTACCTTTTTGTAACACCCTGTATGTATATTTCGACGACCTCAATGAGCTAACAGTTTGGCTACGAGTGCTCATGGCATCTGCTGCGCTTGTAATACAGCTCATTCGAATGAAGTTGTTTCAATAAGAGAGAGAGAGATACCATCGGATAAGTAGTTCGAGAACCATCGAAGATATGTTATGATTAAAGGTTTGGATGACCTGTGTCAGGCGGATCTTGTCGACATGAGGGAATATTCACGTATGAATAACGGTTTCAAATATATTTTAATGGCCGTTGATATGCATTCTTAAGTTTACCTGGACATTACCCGTGAAAGCGAAAACAGGGAAGGATTTTCCGCAAGTGTTTGAGCGATTGCTTCATACGGGGATGAATCGAAGCCCAGACGATCTTCAAACACATCATGGTGGCGAGTTTTACAGTAGATATTTCAAGACTGTGATGGAGCAGTATGAAATACATCACTACTCGACGTTCACCCACCTGAAGGCGAGCACCGTGGATTGTCTGAACAGAACAGTGAAAGCCCAAATGTGGATGCGATTCAATCTCCGTGGCTCACACAAATGGACCAATATCCTCCTGCAAATAATTGCACAGTATAATCGAACCAAACGTGGCACAATAAGAATGAGACCAATCGGTGTTCATGATAACAGACTTCTTGATACAGTATGCAATCGTATTAAAATGCTAGAGCCATGCAAATAGCCATTTGATGTAGGTGATTTAGTACTTATTTCAAAACAGAAACATTTTAGAGGTCATAAATGCCAAATTGTTCAACCGAGATATTCACAGTTTCCAAAGTGCAGAGAACGTATCCTAGAATCTACCTCTAAAAGGACAGCAGTGGCACCGGAATTGCAGGATGCTTTAACACAGAAGAGTTACACAAGAGCTCAGAACCAGGTGTGTATCTCATAGAGAAGGTAATACGGCGTCGAGGGAATAGAGTATTAGTTAAATGGCTTCGTTTTCCCGCATCACAGGACAGCTACTGTAACGCTGCGCTATTGCACACGATACTCTCTAAAGCCTGTACTATGGTAAGTTGACGGGCTTCACCTTAAGAGAAAGGATTTTTGTGTAGATTTTGACCGCGTGTACCTGAATGGAGGCAAATCAGACGTACACCCACTCAGTAATAACAATGATACGTCAAGCAATTCCGGAGTGCAACCACACGTTGGGACGGACAAGAAACAACACAGCAGATGCTACCAAGTTGTTAATAATACGGTCGCCAGCCTAATTAGGCATTAACTGAGTTTCTTCCCTGTACAAGGTGATGTACGTTCATGCAAAACAACACGTAATAACACTGCATAATATGGTAAATTTTAGAACCAGAAAATCTACTGAACTAATAATTTCATTTTCTGTACTAATATGGACAAGCCATAAATACACAACAATACACTATAATGTTTACTACAAACTTCGTACTGTCTATTGATCTGATTAAAATCGGGCATAGGTTACCCTAGAAATAGCACTTTCGAAACACACATACAATGTCAATTTTGAAAAAGGTAAAACACCGATAAATTTAGGTTTTTGTATTGGCTTTAACTTTACTGGTCAAATCAGTTCAGTACACTTCAGAATTCAAATGAATAAGAAAGAGGGGGTGGGGGGGGGGGACCCTGAAACTGTTATGATCACTGTATTGAAACTTTTGATTATTGAAATCATTAAGTGCTCAAGATTTCCAATATATGAATTGCTACTCTTTTTAGCTTATTTCCTGCTCATTTAATTATCATTATATCTGCCTCAAAATAATTAAACTTCATTACTGAATCAATTTCAAAATTGTCTTCCAACTTTGTCATTACTTAGTTATTTACCTATAGATTCATTAACAACAAAGTTCTTTAAACATCATTCTAACATAGCTAGGTCTGCAGGTAATTATTATTAACATAAACTTTAAATCTTCATTTCGGGACACTCGGATTGCACAACTTGTGGGAAGGACCCTGTCTAGGTTAGTTGTGAGGATAATTAACTGATAGGACAGTTCTGGTAAAATTTAAGTTGTTATTGAACAGTATGGAATAAAAGTACCACTGCTCCATACGAATACAGTACTAAAAAGTTCAACCTGTTCGTATCGATGCGTCGGTCGGAAGGCAGCGAGATGGCGAGGCACAGGGCACACATACAATCACAGCAATGGCTCTTGATGTATCGGCACTTTGCTTCTTCTTAGCGTCGCAATTCTTTTCCATTTAGTGCCTATGGAATTTTGCCATGCTGTATAGGCGTCGGGACGGCACATCCGAGGCTCAACAAAATCACGTTTTCCAGGAGAGCCTCCTCGATCCAGATCGTGTTGCTCAGATCAATGCCTAACTCCGACTACTACTGCTGAGCCCGTTATGCCATGCCGCGCCCGTGTGCATTTTCCCGCGCTCGCCTGCCATCCACCTTTTACCGCTCCCCTACAGACAGGGTATTCACCCGAGGTTTTGCATTCTACATATCCTAATACATTGCCTACGTATGGACCAGGCGCACAATTACAACTTTAACATCTTACAACAGTTTCAACATTTCTTACATTTCAATTTTGTTATAACATTGCTTGAAGTTTGACATAAATATTAATATTCACATCGAAAGTTGTTTATAGTTTCTTTAACGCAATGGCAAGAAAAGAAAAAGAAATGAAATCAGATCATCGATTACACTAATTTATCGAAAATCAGAAGAAAAATTTATTATATGTACAATAGTATAGCGTTGGTGTTGTTACACTACATCGACGCTGACGATTTGCTGTATAAGAGTGTGCGCTGACTACAACCACCTCAGTAGCATAACATGCATGATAAGAGACGCATTAGAGTAGGAGGAGGAGGAGGCGGTGTTCTCGACAAACTACCACTCGAATTACACATTCCTGGATATAACTAATGTGGACCTAGAACAAAACTTCAAAACCAACTGGCACGCAGTGATAAGGGGATAACTTTGTATATCTGTGTATATGGAATACGACACTGCATACGCAGCAGATAAAGGTCATCACACTGCCAATCGAATTTTAACTGATAAAGCTAAGGCAATACGTGCGAGAAGGGATATTGATGTAGGTTAACATATTACAGTATTTTCACTTGAAAAACAATGTGGCAAAGTTGGGCTTAGGTGTGAAGAAGTCCTGAGCGCTGCACGTAAGGCGTTAAGGAAGAAGGTGAGAACCTAAGGCTGCCTGAAAGAGTGCATCCTGACAGCGATATACGCAGCTAAAAGCGCTCTGAAGCAGAAAATAGCGAGAAAAATAAGATGGATTTAACTACCCAGAGTTCTGCCATTGCCCAAGACGTCAGGTGGAATTATTCCCTTCCTCGTTCCTGCCCTAGCCGGTCTCTCAGGGGTGGGTTCACTGGCTGAGAGTGCTGCAGCTATTGCCTGAACAGTCAAGAACCCACAAAACTCTGAGGAGCAACTGCAGAAGGCACGAAGCCGTAATGGCACGATGGAAGCAGCAGCCATCGGAAAAGGGCTATATCTGAAACCATACAAGAAAGGACTTGGTCTCTTTATAAAGAAAAAAATGCCCCCTAACGGTCCTACTAGACAGGGCTCTAACAAATACAGATCTGCTTAAGTTTGTTAAGAAGAAATTCAACATTCCGAGGTTCCGAGGTGCACTTACGTGGAATACATTATCGAAGACTATGTGGAAATCAGGAGATGCGGAATTGTGAATCTGGATGTAGCAGGAGGACCTGGAACTCACTGGGCAGGAATACAAATAACGTCTACTCATTTGGCGACCAACCTGTAGAAGAATTACATCGATACTTCAGGGACAGAAGTGTTCTGCAATTTTCGACGTTTCCAAGACTTTAGTGCATTTCTGTGTGGGTTACCGTCGCATCATGTTCCTCCTGACGTTTACGAATGATGTATAACGACGGGTATTAAGCACCCATTCACCAATTGATGTTTAGATGCAATGTCGGACACTCCGACTTTAAAGGAACGATCGTCTGTATTACGTGCGAATTACTTCTCAAAATTGATTTAAGGAGATTGGATAATCAAGCTGATTGGACTGGGGATGTACAACATCATTCCAAATATCACAGAGGCTAACGATAAACTGCATCTGGACATTAATGGTAAAAACAAAATTGTGGAAATTGAACCTGGTGACTATGACGTTGATGATTTAAACGAAGTTTAAAAACAGTCTGCAAAAATGATTGAGCTCCTTGCAAACTTCAGTACAGTTAAATCTGAAATAAGCACGGTGAAGGTACCGGTTGACTTTAAGCAGGAATGTTCAATAGGCCCACAACTGGTTTTCACAAATGGACAGGCTTTGAAGACGGATCCCAGTAAATTTTACAAATTTGATCAATGGATATTCTCCCTTTCAGTACAATTGGTTTTGAGTGTTGCATTGCAACGAACTCATATCTCAACGACAAGCTGATTCATTCAATATACGGATTCTTTCTATCAGTTGAAACAGGGTATAAGATTGTTAAGACTTCTACCAACGCTATATATCTTCCAAGATGCTACTCCAGGCGAGTCTAAAATGAATGTGCGCAACGGAAAAATAATAAACGCTAAAACGAAGATTTGGCCCTGTCTGACTACCCCCTGAAGCAGAACATAGGATTTCTTAATTCTATAAATTACAATCTAAACATAAATGAATTGTTGTTGTTGTTGTGGTGGTCTTCAGTCCTGAGACTGGTTTGATGCAGCTCTCCATGCTACTATATCCTATGCAAGCTTCTTCATCTCCCAGTACCTACTGCAACCTACATCCTTCTGAATCTGTTTAGTGTATTCATCTCTTGGTCTCCCTCTACGATTTTTACCCTCCACGCTGCCTTCCAATCCTAAATTGGTCATCCCTTGATGCCTCAGAACATGTCCTACCAACCGATCCCTTCTTCTAGTCAAGTTGTGCCACAAACTTCTCTTCTCCCCAATTCTATTCAATACCTCCTCATTAGTTATATGATCTACCCATCTAATCTTCAGCATTCTTCTGTAGCACCACATTTCTAAAGCTTCTATTCTCTTCTTGTCTAAACTAGATATCGTCCATGTTTCACTTCCATACATGGCTACGCTCAATACAAATTCTTTCAGAAACGACTTCCTGACATTTAAATCTATACTCGATGTTAACAAATTTATCTTCTTCAGAAATGCTTTCCTTGCCATTCCCAGTCTCCATTTTATATCCTCTCTACTTCGACCATCATCAGTTATTTTGCTCCCCAAATAGCAAAACTCCTTTACTACTTTAAGTGTCTCATTTCCTAATCTAATTCCCTCAGCATCACCCGACTTACATTCCATTATCCTCGTTTTGCTTTTGTTGATGTTCATCTTATATCCTCCTTTCAAGACACTATCCATTCCGTTCAACTGCTCTGTCTCTGACAGAATTACAAAGTCATCGGCGAACTTCAAAGTTTTTATTTCTTCTCCATGGATTTTAATACCTACTCCGAATTTTTCTTTTGTTTCCTTTACTGTTTGCTCAATATACACATTTAATAACATCTGGGAGAGGCTAGAGCCCCGTCTCACTTCCTTCCCAACCTCTACTCCCGTTTCATGTCCCTCGACTCTGATACCTGCCACCTGGTTTCTGTACAAATTGTAAATAGTCTTTCGCTCCCTATTTTTTATCCCTATTCCAGTCAACATTGTCAAAAGCTTTCTCTAAGTCTACAAATGCTAGAAACGTAGGTTTGGCTTTCCTTAAACTATTTTCTAAGATAAGTCGTAGAGTCAGTATTGCCTCACGTGTTCCAACATTTCTACGGAATCCAAACTGATCTTCCCCGAGGTCGGCTTCAACCAGTTTTTCCATTCGTCTGTAAAGAATTCGCGTTAGTATTTTCCAGCTGTGATTTATTAAACGGATTGTTCGGTAATTTTCACATCTGTCAGCACCTGCTTTCTTTGGGATTGGAATTATTATGTTCTTCTTGAAGTCTGAGGGTATTTCGCCTGTCTCATACATCTTGCTCACTAGGTGGTAGAGTTTTGTCAGGACTGGTTCTCCCAAGGCTGTCAGTAGTTCTTATGGAATGTTGTCTACTCCTGGGGCTTTGTTTCGACTCAGGTCTTTCAGTGCTCTGTTAAACTCCTCACGCAGTATCGTATCTCCCATTTCATCTTCATCTACATCCTCTTCCATTTCCATAATATTGTTCTCAAGTACATTGCCCTTGTGTAGACCCTCTATATACTCCTTCCACCTTTCTGCTTTCCCTTCTTTGCTTAGAACTGGGTTTCCATCTGAGCTCTTGATATTCATACAAGTGGTTCTCTTTTCTCCAAAGGTCTCTTTAATTTTCCTGTAGGCAGTATCTGTTTTACACCTAGTGAGATAAGCCTCTACATCCTTACATTTGCTCTCTAGCCATTCCTGCTTAGCCATTTTGCACTTCCTGTCGATCTCATGGTTAAATAAATGAATTATGAAATGATAAATGTTTTCCTGCTTATATAATTATTGTAGATTTGAAAAAACCTTTATATTACAAAGTTTACATTTCCTAAGTAAAATTACTAATCAATTGCCCAACTCTGCCCCTTATTATGACTGTGCGATCTAATATCAATAACGCGAAATGACTGACATCATCTACGTACCAAACACTAGAAGACACTACTTTCAAAGATTATCTACAGTGGTGCGTAACCTCAGTGGAAATACACTAAAGTGATCGCATCTGTGTAGTTTTATAGCCCTAATAAGCCCAAGCAATTTACGATATCACCGTATGGTTCGTCGGCGTGCTGGTTCTCGTACTCGTCTGCGTCGATGGAAGAACGCCACCCACAAACTAAAAACTCTTTCAAGCACTAGGACGTCAAAAGGCGGTCCTCTGACTAATATACTCTAATATTGTCTTCTCCTCTCTGTGTTCTACAGACGAGAAACGCGAACTCCCAGCCACAAGGACGGAGTTCAGATAACGTCTCAACGTAAGTATAGGCAGAGGAAGTGCTCTCAATTACTGAACGTTGCGTACTCAACGACGACTTCCAGCCTGGAGGTGAAGTCCAGAATCGTATAGGTTCGCAACAGTATGGTCTCTGAGCTGATAGTCCATGCTGCTGCAACGGTCGTCGAAATGTTCACGCAGATGGTTGTTGTCTTGCAAACGTCCCCATCTGTTGACTCAGGGATCGAGACGTGGCTGCACGATCCGTTACGGCCACGCGGATAAGATGTCTGTCATCTCGACTGCTAGTGATACGAGGCCGTTGGGATCCAGCACGGCGTTCCGTATTACGCTCCTGAACCCACCGATTCCGTATTCTGCTAACAGTCATTGGATCTCGTTCCAACGCGAGAAGCAATGTCGCGATACGATAAATCGGAATCGCGATAGGCTACAATCCGACCATTATCAAAGTCGGAAACGTGATGGTACGCATTTCTCCTCCTTATACGAGGCATCACAACAACGTTTCACCAGGCAACGCCGGTCAACTGCAGTTTGTGTATGAGAAATCGGTTGGAAACTTTCCTCATGTCAGCACGTCGTAGGTGTCGCCACCGGCGCCAACCTTGTGTGAATGCTCTGAAAAGCTAATCATTTGCAGATCACAGCATCTTCTTCCTGTCGGTTAAATTTCGCGTCTGTAGCACGTCATATTCGTGGTGTAGCAATTTTAATGGCCACTAGTGTATTTTCCTGCGAATATTCTTCCATAAGGCAGACCAAATGTTAGAAAGTAAAAAACTGTTTGCCTTTTATTATATCGTCTCTGGACAAATGAAAAGCTTGCGCTGTGTACATGCAAGAAAGCAAGTATACCACAGTTTTTTAATGGAGATTGTTTCAACAGCGAAAACGTCAGCTCTGTGGCTGTATATCCTACATGGCAAAGGTCATAAATTTTAAATGGTTCAAATGGTTCTGAGCACTAGGGGACTTAACAGCTGAGGTCATCAGTCCCCTAGAACTTAGAACTACTTAAACCTAACTAAGGACATCACACACATCCATGCCCGAGGCAGGATTCGAACCTGCGACCGTAGCGGTCGCGCGGTTCCAGACTGAAGCGCCTAGCATCGCGCGGCCACACAGGCGGGTCATAAATTTTAAGGTAAAGTAAAAACTAGTCGGCTCTGTTGAAGGAGAGAAATAGTTTCGAATGATATTTTACAGTAGCAAAGAAAACGAGACACAAAGGATAAGTTAAATGCACTCTGTAATACCTTCTACATATTATGTGATTTTTTCTGTGTGCTTATTTTCTCAATAAACGGCGATTTTTTGTAGCGTTTGGACGACAGTTTTCCCATTTTTTTTCATTTGTAGCAGTGTAGGGGGCTAACCATACACCTTTGTCAAGAACATCCTCTACGAATTTGACTTGGCTGTTAATAAATTGTAATATCCTTGCTAGTTACTTAATTGTTATGTTATTACATTGCAACGTTTTGTCAGGAAAGTTCCTCATAAGCTTATTTTCACAGTAGACAGCAGTCAAAACACACGCAATTTTTTGCGCCGAAGTGTTAACAAAATTGATCCCTCAGTACAGGACAAAACGACAGAGGCTCTGTAGGAGACACACGTGAAACGGGTAGCCAATTGAAACAAGAATGTCGCTCGTGTAAAAGGGCGTTCTGCACCTGCATTCGTACTCTGCTAACACTTGGAAGTGCGCGGTGGACCGAACATGTCGTTGTACCAGTTCCGAAATCCACGTATGGAGGGTGCGAGAAACAATAACTTAACCCCCCTTGTGAGCGGTGTAACTAAATCAATCTTGTCTTCACAGTTCCTGCGGGAGCGATACGTAGCGAGTTGTAGTGCATTCCTAGAATCGTCACGGAAAGCTGGTTCTCGAATCTTTGTACAGATTGTTAAGTAAGAGCGTCGTCAGCTTTACACACAAATGGTAAAATATATACCATTAGTTCTTTCACAGGCCAAGAGAGGGAGCCTTTGTCCTTCATGAAATGTCCATAAAGTATTAGCTTACATTGAATTCTTGACTGAGATACGCAAGAGAAGACGTGAGTGCAGCGCATTGTCACAGTCATCCAAGTTTTTAACGAATTTATAGCGTGTTACTCACTTTTGAACAAATTACTTTGATTTCCCCATATGTTTAGACGCCGCAGCACGACCCATTTTCGGATCTTTGGAGTGGGCACAGAGGAACACAGCCTCAAAACGCGACGCGTGAACTGCTCTCACGTCTCTTCTAGTGTGTCTCAGTCAAGAATTCAAAGTAAACTAATGCTCTGTGGACACTGCGTGAAGGACAAAGATTCCCTCTATTGGGCTGTGAAAGAACTAAGGCAGTATCTCTTATCGTCTGCGTGTAAGGCCGATCACGCACTTACTTAATACACTATAAGCCACTGTAAGTAGGCTTTCACGGCATACTTAGCATCTGTCAGTTCTGTTTTTTTTTTTTTTTTTCACGTCCTACTTTGCGTCTGCCAATTCTGTTTTTTGTTCTTCGACCAGGTACAACTGGGCTGCTACGTTCAACATCCCCTGTTACTGCTTCCTTGAATGGGTTCCACACACACACATCAAAAATTTTTCAGTATGCGACGCACGAGTGTTTTGTAGGCAATCTCCTTTGTGGACTTCTTGCCTTTCTCTGCTATTCTACCAATGGACCGAAGTTTACCGCCTACGTCACCTACAACTGAGGCTATACAACAGTTGCGTTTCATATCTCAAAATATGTTACACCCAGGTATTTGTATGTTTTGACCGATTCTAGTTGTGACTCATTGATATTTTAGTCGTAGGTTATTACGTTTTTCCGGTTTCAGCTGCACAGTTTTACGTTACTAGACATTTAAAGCAAGTTAACGATCTTTGCACCACTTTGAAATCTTACCAGGATCTGCCCAAATATTTACGAAGCTTTTTGCCGTCAGTATTTCATCAGAGAAAGCTGTAACATCAGCGAAAAGTCTGAGGATACTACTATTATTATTGTCTGACGTATCATTAATATATAACATGGATAAACTCTTTGCGGGACATCCACAACTGTTGCTGAAAATCTATGTTTCCTGATAAATAAACCCGCTCCAGCTGTACTTGACTAATCCTTTGTTGTTGTTGTGGTCTTTGGTTTGATGCAGCTCTCCATGCTACTCTATCCTGTGCAAGCTGCTTCATCTCCCAGTACCTACTGCAACCTACATCCTTCTGAATCTGCTTAGTGTATTCATCTCTTGCTCTCCATCTACGCTTTTTACGCTTTTTACCCTCCACGCTGCCCTCCAATACTAAATTGGTGATCTCTTGATGCGTCAAAAAATGCCCTACCAACTGATCCTTTGTTCTGGTCAAGTTGTGCCACAAATTCCTCTTCTCTCCAATTCTGTTCAGTACCTCCTCATCAGTTACGTGATCTACCCACCTAATCTTCAGCATTCTTCTGTAGCACCACATTTCGAAAACTTCTACTTTCATCTTGTCTAAACTATTTATCCGCCATGTTTCACATCCATACATGGCTACACTACATACAAATACTTTTAGAAAAGACTTCCTTGCGCTTAAATCTATACTCGATGTTAACAAATTCTCTTCTTCAGAAACTCTTTTCTTGCGATTGCCAGTCTACATTTTTATCCTCTCTACTTCGACCATCATCAGTTATTTTGCTCCCCAAATAGCAAAACTCCTTTACTACTTTAAGTGTCTCATTTCCTAATCTAATTCCCTCAGCATCACCCGGTTTAATTCGAGTACGTTCCATTATTCTCGTTTTGCTTTTGTTGATGTTCATCTTATATCCTCCTTTCAAGGCACTGTCCATTCCGTTCAACTGCTCTTCCAGGTCCTCTGCTCTCTCTGACAGAATTACAATGTCATCGTCAAACCTCAAAGTTTTTATTTCTTCACAGCTTGCTCAATATACGGATTGAATAATACTGAGATAGGCAACCCTGTATCACTCCCTTCTCAACCTTTGCTTCCCTTTCACGCCCCTCGACTCATATAACTGCCATATGGTTTCTGTACAAATTGCAAATAGCCTTTCGCTCCCTGTATTTGACCCCTGCCACCTTCAGAATTTGAAAGACAGTATTCCAGTCGACGTTGTCAAAATCTTTCTATAAGTCTACAAGTGCTAGAAATGTACGTTCGTCTTTCCTTAATCTATCTATAAGCTATAGGGTCAGTATTGACTCACGTGTTCCAACATTTCTACGGAATCCAAACGGATCTTCCCCGAGATCGGTTTCTACCAGTTTTTGCATTCGTCAGTAAAGACTACGTGTTAGTAACTTGCAAGTGACTTATTAAACTGATAGTTCGGTAATTTTCACACCTGTCAACACCTGCTTTCTTTGGGATTGGAATTACTATATTCTTCTTGAAGTCTGAGGGTATTTCGCCTGTCTCATGCATCTTGGTCACCAGATGGTATAATTTTGTCAGGGCTGGCTCTCCCAAGGCTATCTGTAGTTCTAATGGAATGTTGTCTACTCCCTACTGCTTTGTTTCAACTTAGGTCTTTCAGTGCTCTGTCAAATTCTTCACGTAGGATCATATCTCCCATACACTCAGTATCATATCTCCCATACAGATCCTTTATTTGGGTAAAATCGTACACACGACCTTCGTTTCAGATTGCAAATCCCGTCTTCAGGCGCTAAAAAAAGAAATTCAAAACCAAGAGATATTCTTCATAAAATTAATTAACATTAAAATGGCTCATACAAATGTTAACATTAGGTTATACCTTGGTTAAGTACGAGAAAGTCGTTCCAGTCATGTAAAAAGTCCACCAAGTTTATCAAGTAGCATGCGAGGTCACATGCGATTAAGGTATGAAAATGTTCTCTTAGTCAACCAGGCAAACGAGGCCTAAACGAAAAAAAAAGAAAAACTGAATGTAACAGCAAATAAGCACAAGATAAGTCATATTGTCAGTCTAATGTAACCTATGAACGAACTGCAAACGACTAGACATTTGGCATTGGCTTAAGAAATTAAAATGAAGGCACACAAGGCGAAGAATGCCAATTTGTGTACCTCAAAAGCAATTTACCTCGTAAGTGCCCAGCCTGCCGTACGTCGTGGCAAGACCGGTCAACACACGGCCACGTGAACCGCAATGAGACTCCTGTTTACACATATACGTCACAAAGTGGCCGCCACCGAGACTAAAAATAATGTTAATTAATTTTAAGAGGAATCCCTCCTACTTTTCCTTGTTTTTCGTTGCGGCTGAATGTGGGATTTACAACCTGAAATTCGGGTCGTAACATTTGTACAGGTTCTTTTCTTACACCGCGTGCAAACTCTAGGGATTGATCGATGAGAGGTCACCGAACAAGAAAGGTCTAATGAACCACAGTCCGGTAATACATGGTTTTCATGCTAGAGACCATTTATTCAGTCATACTTTGTTACAAAGACTGCGGTCTAATACTCACTGTGTCATGCAGCCACAGTTACATTATGCCTGGTTTCCTCCTATAGGGTGGTACTGTTCCTCATACGTCATGCCCTAACGCCCTCTTCTGCCATAGTCATTGGTAATGTTGTGTTCGTTTCACTTCTCTTGCTGATTCACCTTGTAGTGGATGTGATATAGCATTGTGCACAATGGTTTCGTATTCGAATCGAGAGCTTGCCGACGTGGTGTTTACTTACGGAAAGGCAAGTGGCAATAGGCGGCTTGTAGCGAGATTGTATCGGGAGACCTGTCCCCGCTGACAACAGCCACAGTATTCAATGTTTGCAACAGTGTTTCGCCGTTTGTCTGAGACAGTGACGTTTCAGGAAGCAGGAAATCGTGAAGTACGTACTCGAAGTGTTCGGACACCAGAGTTAAGAGGACAACCTGATTAACACTTGGAAGGCGACGGCCGTGTCAGTGCCAGGCAGGTGGCCTGCCAGTACAGGCTAAGCCAGGCGACAGTGTGGAACATTCGCCATGACAATTGTTACTATCCTTATCGCTTATCACGTGTGCAGGGTTTACTAGCGACAGACTTTCCACATCGGGAGCAGTTTTATCACTGGTTTCTTCAGCAGGCAAGGACGATTCCGGGATTTGTGTCATCCATCTATTCACAGATGAGGCCACTTTTACGCGGAGTGGTTGTTGTGACTTGGCAAGACAGCCAAGCCACTAGGAGATAGCCGAAAGGCACGCGTTTAAGCTCACGCAGGCTGGCGTGAGGTCTGGAACAGTTAAGGGGCTCCGGAAAGGCTCAAAAATCATGAAAACTTCAATTTTTACTTTTTTGCGTTTTCTGAATCTGCAGACTATTACTTTTTAATAGATATATAATTTATTCAATTCCGAAGACTACAACTATTTTTAAATTTTTTTTGCAATGTGTTCTACATGGGCGTGACCCACTGTGGCGCTGTTAAACTGCTGTCAAATGGTGTTATTATTAACGTCCGTGTTCATCAGGTACATTTTAGTGATGTGAGATAAAGTATGTGTTGTGGCTAACCTGTGATGGTTCAATATATATCGCTGGTGTGATTGTCGATTGTTTCATGTTTATTTACTCTGTCGTTATCTCGAAAATATTCGTAATTAATTCTGTTTCTTGAGTCTCTGTTTTGTTGAAGTATAATAATGAGTAAAAGTAAAGTTATTAGAAATCCTCTGAAGGCTTTTAAGAAAAGGAGAAATGTTGGAAAGCCAAAGGTATGTGTTATTACTGTAAACAATAAAGACGATAACCAAGTGAGTGGACCTAACCTCTCAAGTACACCTGCCCATAGCAGTCAAAGTGGGAAAGAAAATACTTCACAGAAGAAGCTTGGTTCAATGAGTTAAAACTATGAATGTTTTATGGGCGAATCGGATGTGAATGAAATATTTGATATGTCGGTTCTCAAAGGAATTTTTTCAAACTGTGTAAGATGTATTCATTGTAGTGACGTTGGTCTGGAAGTCTCCATAATGAAGCACGTAGGACTTACTAGTGAAATACAACTGAAATGTGATAAGTGTTCATACATGACCACCTTTTGGAACAGTGTTGCAGTAATTGCAACTGAAGAAAATGGTAGCAAAATCTACGAACACAACAACGAGCGATGCTTGCTTTAGACAAGGAACGCCTTCGGGCTGCAGACAGGGCTGTAACGAGTCTAGAAATACAAGCAAGAGTAAACAGGAGAAGGAACAAGAGGAAGCTGGAGGAGGAGTTTGCAGAGGATGAAGATAATCCATCCTATGGACCTGGAATGCACTGAAAAGTTAATCCAATCTTTGTCGCTCGATTCCCAAAACTTTTATTTTCTCATACTAATTACATGTTTTCTAAGGATCTTCCAAACATATTTGTTTCAAACTTTCAGTAAATGTTACACAGTACCTTCTGCATAATTTAACACAGCCTTTTTCCAAAAAACTGTATATTTTTGAATATATAAATAAAAAATTGCAAAAAAATGTTGTGAATTTTCATTACAATTGAAAAAAAAAATCATCTTTAATAACTGAACTAAAATTATGTAAAATCCCTGTGTTAAGTTGTAGCCCATATTCCAATAAATAATCTGTAAAAAATTTCAACTTCCTACCTCAAATACTTTGTGAGGAAAGATGTAATTTATAAGCGTTATTTTAACATTGCAAGTATAGGGCGTTCCGGAGCCCCTTAAAGGAATTGAGTCTAGCAAAAAAGGTACGTAGCTTCTGGGATACTTAACTTTAATCCATAATTGGTGAACATCGTTCTGACGGTACATGCATCACAAGATAAATAGCAAATGATAATGGCGTCTTGCTAGGTCGTAGCAAATGACGTAGCTCGGCAAATGAGACCGTAATTTGTCAGTGAACCATCGCTAGCAAAGTCGGCTGTACAACTGGGGCGAGTGCTAGGAAGTCTCTCTGCCGTGTGGCGGCGCTCGGTCTGCAACCACCTACAGTGGCGACACGCGGGTCCGACGTATACTACCGGACCGCGGCCGATTTAAAGGCTACCACCTAGCAAGTGTGGTGTCTGGCGGTGACACCACAGTGGTATCTTCAACTTTCATAACAGTCATCTGTTGGATAGTATGCCGAACTCCCGTGGAATGGTGACAGCGAATCGTCAGCATCGGTGCAGCTGGAATGTGTGTGCCTGGATAATTGGCGACCGTAATTTGGGACCAGTCTTCCCTCCACGTCGCCTAACAGGCCGGTACCATCGGCGTTTCTTTCGGGTCACTTTGTCTCTCCTTCTGGAAGAATTGCCACCGACGATTCGAAGGTTCAAAAATGGTTCAAATGGCTCTGAGCACTATGGGACACAACTGCTGTGGTCATAAGTCCCCTAGAACTTAGAACTACTTAAACCTAACTAACCTAAGGACAGCACACAATACCCAGCCATCACGAGGCAGAGAAAATCCCTTACCCCGCCGGGAATCGAACCCGGGAACCCGGGGATTCGAAGGATTATGTGCCTGGTACACCATAATCCTCCACCCCACTTCGACGTTAACGTTCGGACACATCGCAGTCGTGTTTTCCCTGGTCAGTGGATCGGTCGAGGTGGTCCAGTTGCATGGCCTGCTCCTTCACCGCATCACAACCCGTGCGTTTTCTGGTTACGTCTCAGAAGTATCGTGTATGCAGAGCCCATTCCAGATGTGGAGATACTGGGGCAGCGTTTCCACGCTGCCTTTGACACGGTTCGGGTGAAGCCTGGTCGATGTGAACATGTGGGGCGGAATATGCTACGGCGCGTACACCCATGCGTTGAGGCACGTGGAAACTATTTTCAGTAGGTACTGTAACTCTGACTGCATGGTACACGGCAGACTCTGTAACAATGTTGTTGTTGTTGAGGTCTTCAGTCATGAGACTGGTTTGGTCCAGCTCTCCATGCTACTCTATCCTGTGCAAGGTTCTTCATCTCCCAGTACCCGCTGCAACCTACATCCTTCTGAACCCGCTTAGTGTATTCATCTCTTGGTCTCCCTCTACGATTTTTACCCTCCACGCTGCTCTCATACTAAACTGGTGAGCCCTTGATGCCTCAAAATATGCCCCACTAACCGATCCCTTCTCCTAGTCAAGTTGTGCCACAAATTTCTCTTCTCTCCAATTCTATTCAATACCTCCTCATTAGTTATGTGATCTACCCATCTAATCTTCAGCATTCTTCTGTAGCACCACATTTCGAAAGCTTCTATTCTCTTCTTGTCTAAACTATTCATCGTCCACGTTTCACTTCCATACGTGGCTACACGCCATACAAATACTTTCAGAAACGAATTCCTGACACTTAAATCTATACTCGATGTTAACAAATTTCTGTTCTTCACAAATGCTTTCCTTGCCACGTACAATGTATGATTGGATAAATGGTCTCTACCACGGAAACCAAGCAATTCCGGACATAAGTTCATTAGAGCTTTTTTGTTCCGTATTCTCTTATCGTTGCGTCCCCAGAGTTTGTCACGGTAGAAAACATATAACACGGAGGCCAAAGGTCAGCCGGCCGGGGTGGCCGAGCTGCTCTATGCGCTACAGTCTGGAACCGCGTGACCGCTTCGATCGCAGGTTCGAATCCTGCACCGGGCGTGGATGTGTGTGATGTCATTAGGTTAGTTAAGTTTAAGTAGCTCTAAGTTTTAGGGAACTGATGACCTCAGAAGTTAAATCCCATAGTGTTCAGAGCCATTTGAACCATTTGAGCCACAGGTCACAGTACACTTCCCTGGGACACATCTGAAGTTACTGTCGACGATTCTCCGTCCAAGATAACATACTGCGTCGCTCCTACCAAGAAACACTCAATAGTGTCAAATTTTGTTTGCCAACCAGTACGATCGCACTCTCAGTAACAAGCGCAGGAGTGATACTGAATCAAATGCTTTGCGGAAGTCACAAAGTACTGCTTCTACCTGGCTACCATAGCATTCAGGACGTCACGTGGGATAAGTGCGAATTGGTTTTCACGTGATCGATGTTTTCGATGCCGGACGGTTTGGAGGAGTTCAGTCTGTTCGAGATACCTCGTTACGTCTGAGCTCAGGCGTCGACGACGCAGATGCCGCCCACGTTCTGCTCGAGCTCGCGAGTCGCGCGCAAATTTGTGTCCTCGCCCGCTGGCCTCGAGAAGCGAACGCAACGGCCGGCAACACGTGTGTCCCGACGCCGCGTCGCAGCTAAGGACGCGCCGCCCGCCACCTGTTGCTGCTGCTCCGCGACTCAAGACGCCGGCCGTGACGTCACCCGGCGCGCCGGCCAATGGGCGGGCGCCGCGGCGCGCGGTGGGGGGCGAGGCGCCATCTCAAGGCGGCCGCCCGGCGACCTCCTCCAGTCCGCGACCGGCGGCCCATGGCGTTGTCTGTTGTGCGCGGAAGATTTGCCGCACGCTATTCGCGAGTGCTCTAGTGTCGACGGAGATCGCGTGTGCGTCGTCATGGCGGCGGCTCGCGGATTTGCGCTGCTGGCGGTCACCGCGGCGGCGCTGCTGGGGCTGACGCGCGCCCGCACCGAGGAAAGAGGTGAGCGTCCCCCCGACAAGACGGCGCACGTGCTCGCCTTTCCGGCAACAGTGTCCTGGCTGTGCTGTGGTGGCCTGGTCTTACGGTGTTTGTGGTCGGTGGTCCACGCGACAGTAAATCAGTTTACTGAGTGTTATCCTTTCGCGCTTTATAGATTAAAAAGGAGCTTCCATTTCTTTATTTGCACTCCCAAAAGAAATGCGCCCAGTCGACAAAAGATGTACACGTATCTTTGGTGCAAATAAACCTCAGAGCGGCCTCTACAGGACGGCTGACTGTTCATCGGGGAAAGAAAATACGGACTGCTATATCACACATCCACATGCAAGATTACACTGACGTGACAAAAGTCATTGGATACCTCGTAAAATCGTGTCGTACCTCCCGTGTAGTGTAGCAACGCGACCTGGCATCCAATCAACAAGTCAGTGGAAGTTTCTTGCAAGAATACTGAGCCATGATGCTTCTACAGCAATCCACAATTGCGCAAGGGTCGCCGGTGCGGGATATTGTGCACGAACTGACATTTCGATTAAGTCCCATAGAAGTTCGGTGGGATTCTTGCCGGTCGATTTGGATGGCCAAATTATTCTCTCGAATTGTCCAGAATGTTCTTCAAACCAATAGCGAATAACTGCAGCCCAGTGACATAGCGCATTGTCATCCGTAAGAATTCCATTGTTGTTTGGGTATTTGAAGTCCTTAAATGGTCACCAAGTAGCCGAACATAATAATTATCAGATCAAGTAGACCAAAGAACCCAGTAAATTCCCCGTAAACACAGCCCACACCACTGTGGAGCCACCACCAGCTTATTGATAACTTGGATCCGCGGCTTCATGGGCTCTGCACCACACTCGGACCCTACCATCACCTCTTTCCAACTGAAATCGGGACTCATCTGATGCGATCACGGTTCAGTCGTTTAGGCCACAAGCCCAGGATAGGCGTTTCAAGTGAATGCTGTGTTGTTAGCAAAGGCACTCGCTTCGGCCGTCTGCAGCCATAGCCCATTAACGCCAAATTTCGTCGTACATTGATTTATGGGGTTATTTCACGAAGTGTTGCTTGTACTGAAGACTCTATGCAAACGCCGTTTATCTCTGTTATTAAGTGAAGGCAGGCAGCCACTGGCTTGTGGTGAGAGGTAATGCTTGAAATTTGGTATTCTCGGCACACTCTTGACACTGTGGATCTCGGAATATTAAATTCCCTAACGATTTCCGAAATGGAATGGCCCACGTGTCTAGTTCCGACTACCATTCCGCGTTCAAGTCTGTTAATTGCCTGAGAACAAATTAGAGCTCCGCCAGTGTATTGCCCTTTTTGCACCTTGCGCACGCGGTACTACCGCCGTGTGTATACATACGTATCGCTGTCCCATGACTTTTATCACCTCAGTGAATAATATGCTTTGGTGCAAATTAGCCTGAGATTGACCTGTGCTGGGCGCCTGATTCTTCATCGTGGGGAAAAAAATACTGGTTGTTATACAATACTTCCACTTGCAGTACTTCTCTAAACTACAAATCTTCGACTCAATAAACAACAATCAAAGACGTGCTTTTCACAGCGCAACTGGACTGAGATTCTTTACAAGGTTCACATACATTAGATTCGTTTAGACGAATTTGTCAATTTCTGTATAGCTACTAGAGAGACGTAGAAGTGACACTGGACACCAACCAGAGTGGATGGAAGTTCAGTTCCCCGTCTAGGCGTCCCGATTCAGGTTTTCTGTGATTTCCTTATCTCGCAAAAGGCGAATGCCATAATGGATCTTTTAAAAGAGCACGGCAGATTTCTTTCTCTGTTCAACCTTGTTCTCTGTCTCTAATTATATCGTCATCGGCGGATGCGTTCAACCCCAACCTTTGAAACGCATGAGAATCAGGACGCGACGTAACTGCCTAAGAGAAATGTGCACAGCAAACGTTTTGACACAAAACTCGACTAAAAGATCGTAGCGTATAATGAGAACACGTTTTGTTCGCCCCATTGGCTTTGCTCAAGTGCCGTGATTCTCGTACGCTACCACTGGCAGATGAGCTTCGTTTAGATAGCCCGGTTTCAGGTATCAAGCGATATTATTATTTTCTCTCCTTCGGAGCTATTCACATACTCGACATGACACAACACAGAGCTGGGATGAATGGTTAACGCTTATTATCACGTCGCGGGTTATTTTAATTGGGGTGTTACTGTAAGATGGGAGAAGGAAATCGGTCTTGTTCGTCTAGAAGAAATAACAGCAGTATTCACTTTTATGAAGACGAGGCACAGCTTGATATGACATTGTCTCCATCGTCTGTGACGTATATGAAGCGTGTCAGATCGGTGTATATTAAGACCAGCGCTCTCTTTTTAACTATTCAGAAAGGGCTGTTCTGAGTGAAGAAGCGCTCGCTAGAGGACACAAGCAGGTAGCGGCATTTTGCCGGCCTCTTTTGACCTCCGGAAAACGCCTTGAGGGTGCTCCCGCGGGAATAATAAACACTGCTTTTTCTTTTCGTGTGTGGTACGTTCCGGGTTTCCACCGACCTGAAAACTGCACTGGTAGGCATTTTCGGAAGCTGCATTTCTCACATACACAAAAGGTGGCAGAGATTAAAGTCTTGTTAAATGTCGAAAAAATTCGTACTACTTATAAAGCACCGGATTTAAAATCTTTGGTAAATAATAACCTACAAAAGAAGTTTTAAATAACGCCCCGAGTGCTTCTTCATTGTCCGTTTATGATGATAAGCAGCACGGAACTATGCGGTTAATGTGTGATGAAAAGATTATAATCCAATTCCTCGTACGCCATATTTTTCTCTATTTACGTGGAATAGTGCCAAATGTTAAGCATTTCCAGTACTGGACAGCTGGTTCCACAATGACACACAATAAATTGTCGCAATCATCAACAACACCAGAAATGTCTTGCACTGTACTGTGTTTATGTACATAGTGAAAGAACTTTCTGCTAGAGATCCTGCCTACCTTCCGCTATTATCTTTAATCCGCTGTACCCACGAATATTGTAACGAGTAACTCTCAGGTGTCACGCTGAGGTAAGGGCGGGTACGCAGCCCTCGCTGCTCTACATCGAGTAAGACGGTATTTTAGCTCCGTAGTCCGCTCCAAATGAGGATGCATCTGCGGGCAGTCCCCTGCGTGTGTGTGTGTGTGTGTGTGTGTGTGAGATCACTGATATTGCGGTCCCTACAGAGGCAGTGTCTGTGGCGACAGAAATGTGGGAAAAGGCGCAGCTGCGGCGTTTTGCGGTGACATGGAAGTCCCCGTTAGGCACTCTCGTTAAGGCGCGCGGGGAACAATCCTGTCTCGCACGCGGACTGAATCCCGATCTCCGCGTCCGTCGTCGATGTGGCGATCTTTGTTAAGTACTCAGCTATAGCGTTCGCCATGTTTCCACGACAACAAAGCATCGTGTTAGTGTTTTCGGATTCCAGTTGCGGAAGTAAATAGAACAAGTACAGCCAGTAATCTCGGACGAGGGTGCGATGCTAATGTCATATAAATGTCTCTGGAGCCAACGGTCGGATGTGCATGACACATTTTTTGATGTCAACGTACATCAGAAGCCTGGTCACGTGATCTCAGGTCGCCGTGGTTTGTCCATACAGCGCCTTGAACATTTACAATGCCATAGCGCATAAATCACTATTACAGACAGATTCTTTCCGCAGGTGCCGTGGATTTGGCATAGACATTTCGTAAACGTCGTAACAATCTGTATATGATACTTGGAATAAGCCGAACTCTTAGCTTTGAAGAGGTCCTTTGCGACAAGTATCGCAGCTCAGAAGCAGCCATTTTTTGATTTCTGGGTCAGCCGCCGCAATTTTTCGGTGTTACGCGGCACTCAACCTTGTTGCCGAGTCTGTTGTAGATCTTAGCTGCGTTAGTATTATAGTCAAACACCGAATTTGCCGCATATTAGCAATTATAACATCTGCTTCTTCGTCGTTTTTTCTGCAGTTCTTGTGTATCAATTTTCCTCCTCCTTGTAGCCTAGCGCACAGTTTTGCTTACTGCTAACACTTTGATGTTTTAGCGAATTTTATATACATGCTCCCACTACACTACAGACTAAAGAAGTGAATAAAAAATACGATCGCTTCTTAAATGCACTATAAAGCTAGACGAATCCCAAATATTACAAATATACATGACACGTTGTACTCTCCTCTCATCTCCCCCTCCTCCCCCCCCCCCCCCCTCACAAACAACACACAGAATATTACATGAACTTATAATACAGTTGCTCCTGTAATGTTTATTTTAGCTCTTCAGTGTCGGACCATTTAACAGCATCAAGGGAATTGGACGACACAAATAGAGAAAATGGCTCTGAGCACTATGGGACGTAACTTCTGAGGTCATCAGAACATAACTAACCTAAGGACACCACACACATCTATGCCCGAGGCAGGATTCGAACCTGCGACCGTAGCGGTCGCGCGGTTCCAGACTGTAGCGCCTAGAATCGCACGGCCATTACGGCAGGCCACAAATGGAAAAGTTTCATGACATCTTGTGTACGTACTTTGGTTACTCTGTGTGTCTTTTTTATCTGTTTTTTTCATTATTATGAACCACATTCAGTCAATTGATTTCTTATTGACTTACTTCCAAAGCAGAAAATACGACCTAGGCGTGAGATTACCGTTGTTGCGATAAAATAAACAAAGCAATTGTTCTGTACCAGATCTGTACAGCAAATGTATTTTTAAGATAAATGATATTTCACTGAATGCAACGTGTCGCATTTTCCACCTTTTGTGTACTTCAGAGATCTTCATTTCATGTTCCTGTTAGCAAATATTTAACTTTTTATTTACTTTCAAGTTTTTGTACTCAAAAACGTTGTTACCCTCTCTCTCTCTCTCTCTCTCTCTCTCTCTCTCTCTCTCTCTCTCTCTCTCACACACACACACACACACACACACACACATTCAGGTTTCCTTATCTATTGTGCAAAACATCCTCTCTGACCAAGAGTGGAATATTTTACGAACATCTTGCTTTGAAATGCAACAACAAAACTGTTTCTTGATGTTACATAGTACAACAAGGGAAGTGTATTTCAGTTTAAAACAAAAAAGGGACAATAAATTACGCAGGTGTGAGCTGTCATAAATGTATAAGGAGGAAAAGAAAACTAACTTCTGCCCCTTTTTTGAGGTTCACCACTGTTAAGAGAAATGGCCATTTTTCGAGTTGTTGATTTAATCTGGCTTTTGTGTATGTCAGTGTCAAGAAATGACTGCTGCAGATGACCAAAGACTTTGTCCAAAGTCCTGAACATTCTGCACAAACAATAATATGCTTAAAACATTTATTCAAAATGCAGCCAAAGCAGCACAACTTTTTCTCCTTCGACGTCCTTTTCTTTGCGCCTGTACCCACAACCGTAATTCACCATTACTATTACGAATAAACAAGTGGTGAAAACACAACAAATACATGTGATATTATAGGTTTCGAACTCTATAGAAAGCTTGATAAAAACGGCGGTATCCCTAGATCACGTGACAGTTCTTCCTCTGAAAGGGACTGCTACTTCTTTGAGCATAACTAGATACTTTTCTTTGCGCCCATTCACAACCTTACTCCAGTGTAAAGGCGGCCCTTGTGTCGTCATTCTGCTTCTGCGAAACAAGTTAACAACGCCTGCTTTTCAGGAAGCGTATGCAAAGGAAAAGAGCTTCGCTAGTGCGAAATAAATTTTCTGAGAAATTTCCTTACTGGCAATCTTTCGCTGACATCATGAGCTTGTAAAGGTTAATGTGCGTACAGTGTTGTAAACGACAGGCTGAAGTGTGTCTGATTTAACCTATGCCTGCCGGCAGATTTGCACGCCCATTACACCTCCGTCCTGGCGCTCAAGCAGTTCCCAGTTAGCAGACGGCGCATCTCTGCGGAAGTTATTACCACTGCCGAGGTCTTCTGGTGCCTCACCCTAGACAACAACTACGACATATGGAGAGTATGAGAAGTTCAGCCAGTAAACTGCATGTATTATAGTCTTCAGTCGCGCAATCAGATACGACACCGTAAACACGACAGTTGAGCTATATTCCAAACTTCTTCACATTTCCAGAATGAGATTTTCACTCTGCAGCGGAGTGTATATGAAACTTCCTGGCAGATTAAAACTGTGTGCCGGACCGAGACTCGAACTCGAGACCTTTGTCTTTCGCGGGCAAGTGCTCTACCAATTCTGGAAACATCCCCTTTTTTCTTTCTTTTTCATTTTTTTCTTTTTTTCATTTTGTTCGTTGTTGATCGTTGTGTTTGGTAGTTGCGGACGTCACCTGACATCTGTTCAAGTTCGTTGTTGATCCTTTCACTCAGTTTCTTATTACAGAGGCGAACCAGCTCTCTGACCGAACACGCCGAGCTATCGTGCCGGCAATTTTTTTCGTTCGTTGTATCTGCTCGGGGCGGACGTGGCAAGACACCCATGTCAGTTCGTCGTTGATCCATTAACTCAGTGTTTTTTTTTATTACAGAGGGCAGCTAACCCCCTGACCGAACACGCTGAGTTACCGTGCCGGCTAATATTCTTTCTTTCAGGAGTGTTAGTTTTGCAAGGTTGGCAGGAGAGCTTCTGTAAAGTTTGGAAGGTAGGAGACGAGGTACTGGCAGAAGTGAAGCTGTGAGGACGGTGCGTGAGTCGTGCTTGGGTAGCTCAGATGGTAGAGCACTTGCCCGCGAAAGGCAAAGGTCCCGAATTCGAGTCTCGGTCAGGGACACAGTTTTAATCTGCCAGGAAGATTCTTCTCCACATTGTCTTGTGGGGTAAAGGTTTACGCCGTTACTGATGGCGTGACCCGTGCGTCGGATGCTTGTATTGTGTCTGAAAGTCCAGTAACGTATTTGGAAAGGAATTGGTTACGTGCCGGCACTTCATCTCACATTTTTCCATTCATTAGATTTTGTTGTGGTCTTCTCTCCGATGGCTGGTTAAATGCAGCTCCTGCACACCTACTTTCCTGATAAAAACAGCGTTCTGAGTAGTCCTCGGCCAGAGACCCGAAAGGGGGACTGTATTACCTCCGGAATATTTTACCCAAGAAGATGTCATCGTCACCAAATCATAAAATAAAGCTGCCCACGGGAAGTGTTAAGGATGTTGTTTCCCCTTGTTATCAGCCGTCCGCAGTAGCAACTTAGCAAGGACAAGATGTCTATGATACAATGCCAGACCAGATAAATATCGATACTGTTGCCCCTACAGCTACTGGAAAGGCTTCTGCCCCTCATCAGGAACCACGGGTTAGTCTGGCCACTCCGCAAACATACCTCCAGTGTAGCTGCAGCTACGGTACGACTATCTTCATCATAGAGGCACACAACCACACCTACGCAACAAGTAGGGGGTGTCATTACATATTTTTTCACAACAGTGCAGATGAAACATCAAAGTGGTAGATGTATTCATTATAGTTACCAAAAGAAGAACGACTTCGATGACAATTCACGTCTACTAGCATAACGATGACAGTTCCCGAGTTGTCCTCAGCTCAGTCACATGTCTTTCCTGGGCTTTCGGTGTTGGCACCATCTTGAGATACTTCTGCACGTTATTATGCAGCCACGATGCTATCGTACCAAGGTACCTCACATTTTGTATGTATTCGTTTCGCATCGCGGAAAATAAAGCAAGCTTGAACGTCCCGTCGACAACGAAGTCATTAGAGACGGAGCATAAGCTTAGCATGTTTCAGGATCGGAAGGATATCAGACATGTCCTTTTTAGAGAAATCATCCCTGTATTTACCCGGAGAGATTTCGGGGAATCACGGAAAACCCAAATCTGGATGGCCGGACGTGGATTTGAACCGTCCTCCTCCAGAATGGCCGGCAGTTGTGGCCGAGCGGTTCTAGGCGCTTCAGTCCGGAACCACGCTGCTGCTACGGTCGCAGTTTCGAATCCTGCCTCGGTTATGGATGTGTGTGATGTCCTTAGGTAAGTTAGGTTTAACTAGTTCTAAGTCTAGGGGAGTGATGACGTCAGATGTTAAGTCCCATAGTGCTCAGAGCCATTTGAACCATTTGAATCCTCCAGAATGCGAGTGGGATGTGCTAACCACTGAGCCATCTCCCTCAGTAAATTACAGGTAGCGAAATTTAAATTATGGCCGCTGGCAGCAAATTGGTAAAAGAGGGACGGAAAAAGGCAAATGTTACGTCACATGTAAGAAAGATGGAGAGGTGGTAGTCGAATAACTAACAGAGAAATGAAAAGAGAGAGAAGCGAAACTTGGCCAATGTGGGAGCGACTGCTTTACTGTTTGACAGACTGGTACACGTGACTTTTGGGGGAAAAGTTACCAGGTTGACAGAACGAAGGTTTAAACTTTTCCGTAAATGTGGCTGGGCATTGAACTGAACGAACTGCGCGCCGACTCCGAGGCAGCTTGTTCCAGTGGCGGACAACAATACGGAGAAGGAGTTCAGGAAAGATTCTGGTTTTCCCTCGATCACCTCAGTCGAATCTTCATCTAGATCTGCTCTTCGCGAGCCACCCTGTGGCGTGTGGCGGAGGTTCTTTGTGCACCACTGTCATTTTCCTGTTCCGGTCGTCGCTGGTTCGCCTGAAGAACGATTGCTGGTAAGCCTTCGTGTAATCTCGAACGGTTTTTCGCGACATTTATGCGTAGGTGGAAGCAATATATTGGTTGATTCTCCTACCAAGGTACGCTCGTGGAATTTCAGCAGCAAGCCATGCCATGATGCAGAACGCCTCTCTTGTATCGTCTGCCACCGGAGTCCGCTGAGCGTCTGCTTGCCAAACGAGCCTGCAACGAAACGCGCTGCTCTTCTTTGGATCTTCTCTACTTTCTGTACCAATTCTATCTGGTACGGTTTCCCAGGCTGACGAGCAATATTCAGGTATTTGTCGAAGGAGGGTTTTTGTAAGCTACCGCCTTTGTGGGTGGACTATATTTTCCGAAGATTCTTCCAACGAATCGTAGTCTGGTATCTGCGATTATTTTTAATTAGTCGTTCAAGTTTCAGTTACTCTGCAGGTATATTTCCAGTTGTTTAACGAATGTCAATCCTTCTATCGGTGGTTCTGATACCGTGTAATCGTACAATAATGGTTCTTTCCTCCTTTTTATACACAATATTTTGCATTTGTTTATATCTCTGTATTGCAATGGACGCTGCAACACTTAACGTTCAGTGATCTGTCTTCGAAGCATACGTTGATCGCTATTTTAAAGGAAGTTACATCGAATCCCTCATCCACATCTGGAGTTATAAAATACCCTGAGGTGAGAAAAGTCGTGGGACACCTCCTAATATCGTGTCGGACTTCCTTTTGCCCGGCGGAGTAAAGCAACTCGACGTGGCATGGACTCAACACTTTGTTCGAAGCCCCGTGTAGAAATATTGAGCCATGCTCCCTGTATCGCCCGTCTGTACTTGCGAAAGTGTTGCCGCCGCAAGATTTTGTACACGAACTGACCTCTCGATTATGACCGTATTGGGCGATCTGGTTGGCCAAATCATTCGCTCCAGTTGTAAGGGCGCAACTGCGGCCTGGTGACGTAGCGCATCGTCATTCATAAAAATTCCATCATTGTTTCGTGGCCGGCCGGGGTGGCCGACCGGTTCTAGGCGCTACAGTCTGGAACCGCACGACCGCTACGGTTGCAGTTTCGAATCCTCTCGATTATGACCGAATCGGGCGATCTGGTTGGCCAAATCATTCGCTCCAGATGTAAGGGCGCAACTGCGGCCTGGTGACGTAGCGCATCGTCATTCATAAAAATTCCATCATTGTTTCGTGGCCGGCCGGGGTGGCCGAGCGGTTCTAGGCGCTACCGTCTGGAACCGCGCGACCGCTACGGTCACAGGTTCGAATCCTGCTTCGGGCAGGGATGTTTGTGATGTCCTGAGGTTAGTTAGGTTTAAGTAGTCCTAAGTTGTAGGGGACTGATGACCTCAGACGTTAAGTTCCATAGTGCTCAGAGCCATTTGAACCATTGTTTCGTGGCTTCGTGGAATCCGCGCCACACACTCTAACCCTACCGTCAGCTGTCACCAACTGAAATCGGGGCTTATCTGACCATTCTACGGTTTTCCAGTCGTCTAGGGTCCAACCAATATGGTCAAGAGACCGGAAGAAACGCTGTAGGCGATCGCGTGCTGTTAGCAAGGGCCTCTGCTGTCCTAACGGATACATTCGTCGAACGTCCCGCATTGACTTCTGGGGTTATTACACGCTGTGTTGCTTTCCTGTTAGCGCTGCCAGCTCTACACAAAGAGCATGGTGAAGGATAATCTCTGAGATTTGATATTCTCAGTACGCTCTTGACAATGTAGATTTCGGAATATTGCATTCCCTAACGATTTCCGAAATGGAATGTTCCATGTGTCTAACTACTATTCCGCATTCAGAATGCGTTGAATCCCGTTGTGCGGCCATAAATCGCCGAGGTACAAACGAGAGCTCCGCCAATTCATTGCCCCTTGTGAACGCGATACTATCGCCATCTACATGTGTCCATATCGCTATCCCATGACTTTTGTCAACTCGTGTAATTAATAAAACGAATTTACAGAAATTTAAATTCTTGTACATTAATTAATATATGAATAATGTGGGAAAGCAGAAAGGTGGAAGGAGTATATAGAGGGTCAATACAAGGAGCATGTACTTGAGTACAATATTATGGAAATGGAAGAGGATGTAGATGAAGATGAAATGTGGGATATGATACTGTGTGAAGAGTTTGACACAGCACTGAAAGACCTAAGCCGAAACAAAGCCCCGGGAGTAGACAACATTCCATTAGAACTACTGACAGCCTTGGGAGAGCCAGTCCTGACAAAAGACTACCATCTTGGGAGCAACATGTATGAGACAGACGAAATACCCTCAGACTTCATAAGAATATAATAATTCCAGTCCCAAAAATGGTTCAAATGGCTCTGAGCGCTATGGAACTTAACTGCTGTGGTCATCAGTCCGCTAGAACTTAGAACTACTTAAACCTAACTAACCTAAGGACATCACACACATCCATGCCCAAGGCAGGATTCGAACCTGCGACCAATCCCAAAGAAAGCAGATGTTGACTGGTGTAAAAATTAACGAACTGTCAGTTTAATAAGTCACAGCTGCAAAATACTATCGCGAATTGTTTACAGACGAATGGAAAAACTGGTAAAGCCGACCTCGGGGAAGATCAGTTTGGATTCCGTAGAAATATTGGAACATGTGAGGCAATACTGACCCTACAGCTTATCTTAGAAGATAGATTAAGGAAAGGCAAACCTGCGTTTCTGGCATTTGTAGACTTAGAGAAAGCTTTTGACTATGTTGACTGGAATACTCTCATTCAAATTCTGAAGGTGTCAGGGGTATAATACAAGGAGCGAAAGACTATTTACAATTTGTACAGAAACCAGATGGCAGTTATCAGAGTAGAGGGACATGAAAGGGGAGTAGGGGTTGGGAAGGGAGTGAGACAGGGTTGTAGCCTCTCCCAGATGTTATTCAATGTGTATATTGAGCAAACAGTAAAGGAAACAAAAGAAAAATTCGGAGTAGGTATTAAAATCCATGGAGAAGAAATAAAAACCTTGAAGTTCGCCGATGACTTTGTAATTCTGTTAGAGACAGCAAAGGATTTGGAAGAGCAGCTGAACGGAATGGACAGTGTCTTGAAAGGAGGATATAAGATGAACATCAACAAAAGCAAAACGAGGTTAATGGGATGTAGTCGAATTAAATCGGGCGATGCTGAGGGAATTAGTTTAGGAAATGAGACACTTAAAGTAGTAAATGAGTTTTTCTATTTGGGGAACAAAATAACTGATGATGGTCGAAGTAGAGAAGTGTCAGGAAGTCGTTCCTGAAAGTATTTGTATGGAGTGTAGGCATGTATGGAAGTGAAACATGGACGATAAATAGTTTGGACAAGAAGAGAATAGAAGCTTTCGGAATGTGGTGCTACAGAAGAATGCTGAAGATTAAATGGGTACATCATATAGCTTAGGAGGAGGTATTGAATAGAATTGGGGAGAAGAGGAGTTTGTGGTACAACTTGACTAGAAGAAGGGATCGGTAGGTAGGACATGTTCTGAGGCATCAAGGGATCACAAATTTAGTAGTGGAGGGCAACGTGGAGGGTAATAATCGTAGAGAGAGAACAAGAAATGAACACTAAGCAGATTCAGAAGGATGTAGGCTTCAGTACGTACTGAGAGATGAAGCAGCTTGCACACGACAGAGTAGCGTGGAGAGCTGCATCAAACCAGTCTCAGGACTGAAGACCACAACAACAACATGAATAATATGAATATTTAGATATGAAACAACTACTTTTTATGAATTCGTGAGCATACGACATTATACGTATCCAACTGATGATATCGATACCCACTGGTATCGTTCGTGTCTTAGACCGTTATAGATTTGACTGCGATACATTATACAACACCACGAACTTGGAAAGGGCCTCGTGAAACTTACGACGGATACCACGTTTTAGAGCGTCCTCTCTGTGGTGCGGCACTGGTTGCGGTGGCGGTAGACGCTGGTTTCCTTCGGACGCAGGGAGACGCGCCTGCGACATTTGGCGGTACGCCGGGCCGGTTCCGCGGCGGCCGCTGCATAATTCATGCGGCGCCGGGCGCCTCCTCGCCTTGTGTCCCACGGGCTGCGCCTCGCCTCGCTTCGTCTCGTCTTGGACGTGCGCTGCACGGGAACCGAGTCCGCCTGCCCGCAGCACAGCCTGTCCGCTCCTCCGTACCTGTGTCGCGCTCCACTCGTGTTCAAAAATGGCTCTGAGCACTATGGGACTTAACTTCTAAGATCATCAGTTCCCCTAGAACTTAGAACTACTTAAATCTAACTAACCTAGGGATATCATATACATCCATGCCCGAGGCAGGATTCGAACCTGCGACCGTAGCGGTCGCGCGGTTCTAGACTGAAGCGCCTAGAACGGGTCGGCCACACCGGCCGGCTAGATTAAGTAGAGTGTAAGCCTAGGGACCGATGACCTTAGCAGCTTGGTCCCATAGGAACTTACCACATTGAAAGTCTCTTCGGGTTTGCTGCCGGATCCTAAAATCAGCTTGACTCAATATTTCGGCGATCCAACTGGTCGCCATCTTCAGGAAAATGCTGCTTCTGCTGATGAGTCCCTCTGAGAACTGACGCCAGGCTGCAAATCGACGTCCTATATGGGCCACCGTTAAGTACACGGCGCATGCTCATCACGGTTGCTGCCCTCCAAGACAGGGAGGTGGCACCGCCCTTAGTGAAACACTGCTGGTAACGATATATCGCATTTAGGGCCGCACCGAAGAACGTTCACTTTTGATGCGAGATAATACAGGATTCCACGTCTTGCTAAGAGGAAACCCATTGTCTCTGTTGATTAAATTATTAGCCAACCTAATTTCAACAGCCTCTTTATAGACACTGTTCCAAAAACCGGAAATATTGGCAACTAACACAGTTTCATCAAATTTCATACTTGTCCCTCATTTAAGCAGTGTTCTGCTACAGCCGATTTTTCCGGCTGTTGTAGCCTCGTATGACGGCGATGTTCCACACACCTGTCATGCACTGTGCGAATCGAACGGCCAATGTAAGCTTTCCCACATTGACACGGAATTTTGTACACCCCGGGTTTCAAAAACCCCAAATCACCTTTCACAGAGCCGAGCAGTGCCCTAATCTTAGAAGGTGGAGTCAAGTTGATTTTAGGATCCGGCAGCAAACCTGAAGAGACTTTCAAGACTTATTACGCCCGGAAAGCCTACGTAATCACAAGAACTTACCACAGATTTCCACTTGGTCGGTCAAAATGCTGTTTGTAGCTGAAACTCGAGTTGTCGTCCGAGGATGCCCCATATGTGCTCGACTGGAGACAGATCTTGTGATCGATTAGGTCAAGGCAATATTTTGACACTCTGCAATGCATGTTGGGTTACAACAGTGGTACACAGGCGCCGACTCCATGGGGCCTGAGGGGGGCTGACCACCCTCAAAAATTCGTTTGGGGGGGGGGGGGGGGCCGAAACCCCCCAATAATTTAAGAAAATTATTCGTTATATTATGCTTTGTAAAATAAGAAAATTATGTTGCAATTTTTTATTTTTCTCGTTTGACGATAGTTACCTTTTAAAATACAGGGTGATTCAAAAAGAATACCACAACTTTAAAAATGTGTATTTAATGAAAGAAACATAATATAGCCTTCTGTTATACATCATTACAAAGAGCATTTAAAAAGGTTTTTTTTTCACTCAAAAACAAGTTCAGAGATGTTCAATATGGCCCCCTCCAGACACTCGAGCAATATCAACCCGATACGCCAACTCGTTCCACACTCTCTGTAGCATATCAGGCGTAACAGTTTGGATAGCTGCTGTTATTTCTCGTTTCAAATCATCAATGGTGGCTGGGAGAGGTGGCCGAAACACCATATCCTTAACATACCCCCATAAGAAAAAATCGCAGGGGGTAAGATCAGGGCTTCTTGGAGGCCAGTGATGAAGTGCTCTGTCACGGGCTGCCTGGCGGCCGATCCATCGCCTCGGGTAGTTGATGTTCAGGTAGTTACGGACAGATAAGTGCCAATGTGGTGGCGCTCCATCCTGCTGAAATATGAATTGTTGTGCTTCTTGTTCGAGCTGAGGGAACAGCCAATTCTCTAACATCTCCAGATACTGTAGTCCAGTTACAGTAGCACCTTCGAAGAAAAAGGGACCAAAAACTTTATTGGCTGAAATGGCACAGAAAACGTTCGCCTTAGGCGAGTCACGTTCATACTGAGTTGTTTCCCGCGGATTCTCAGTGCCCCATATACAGACATTGTGACGGTTGACTTTCCCGTTAGTGTGGAAAGTTGCTTCATCACTAAACACAATCTTTGAAACGAAAGATTCATCTGTTTCCATTTGAGCAAGGATAAAATCACAGAAATCGATTCTTTTAATCTTATCAGCTGCAGACAGTGCTTGAACCAATTTCAGACGATAAGGTTTCATAACTAACCTTTTTCGTAGGACTCTCCATACAGCTGATTGTGGAATTTGCAGCTCTCTGCTAGCTCTGCGAGTCGATTTTCCTGGGCTGCGAACAAATGCTTGCTGGATGCGTGCTACATTTTCATCACTCGTTCTCGGCCGTCCAGAACTTTTCCCTTTGCACAAACACCCATTCTCTGTAAACTGTTTATACCAACGTTTAATACACCACCTATCAGGAGGTTTAACACCATACTTCGTTCGAAATGCACGCTGAACAACTGTCGTCGATTCACTTCTGCCGTACTCAATAACACAAAAAGCTTTCTGTTGAGCGGTCGCCATCTTAGCATCAACTGACGCTGACGCCTCGTCAACAGCGCCTCAAGCGAACAAATGTACAACTAAATGAAACTTTATAGCTCCCTTAATTCGCCGACAGATAGTGCTTAGCTCTGCCTTTTGTCGTTGCAGAGTTTTAAATTCCTAAAGTTGTGGTATTCTTTTTGAATCACCCTGTACATTCAGTAATGAGTTAAAACAAATAATTATTATGGTAGTAACCAGGTTAACTGAAAACGAGTGGTGTGAATCATGATAGTGTTACGGTGCTGCGGGCACACTTAAATTTGTCCCGGTGCGCGAACTTTCGGGTGAAGTCTGGCGCCGGCGGGCCAGCGCTGCGGCCGCGGCGACATCAAAAGGACTGGAGCAGAAGCGCCTGGAACCCCCGCCTCGCGACGCCTTGACGCTTCGAGACATTACGACGCCGCGGCTATCCCACCGTGCTGTCGCAGTCATTCAGTGTGGATAGTTTCGTTCAGTGCATGTTGGAGACGTGTTTAGTGTTACGACTTTAGTGTCTAGTGGACTATTTTATACGACTATATTTTATTCGTTTACTTTAGTCTCTTAGTGTATTGTGAATTGCAATGGATAAATTTTTTACCAAAAAGGAGCGCATGGAAGTTGATGATACTGCAAGTCAACCTCCAACAATTGCTTCGTCGTCTTCAGGCGAGAACCGTTCACATCCGAAACCTGGACAATCCAGTAAGGGAAGATCATTTCAGAAGTCTTGGATGATCAAATATACATGGCTAGAATGTGATTTACTTCCGTAGGGTTTTCTAACTGGAAAAAGGCTTTGGAAAATATTTTTACGCATAAATAAGGTGTTCTGAAACTAATTTCTATCACTAACCGAAGTGTGGCCTCCCAATCGAATGAGCAGTTAGATAGTGATATGAAGAAAGGCCTTTCAGCTCTTGAGACAATTTTTTCTACCGTGCAATTTCTATGTCGTTAAGGACTAGCAATTAGAGGGCACGAAGATGTAAACTCAATTTTTTTTTTCAATTGTTGGAACGCCGAAAGAATGATATACCTGAGTTTAAAGGTTTGTTAGGGCGTTCGTGGTATAAGTGGACGTCCCACGATATTCAAAACGAGATCACTTATCTACTAGGGAAGTCTGTGTTGAGAAAGGTATTGGCTTCAGTCAAGAAGACTGAACATTTTTGTATCATGGTTTACGAAACAAGTGATTCTTCGATTCCCGAACAAGTGTTATTTTGTATTCGTACTGTCAATGATTCCTTAATCATCAATGAAGACTTTATTGGGTTATATGAGATCCCCAACACTGAATCACAAACTCTGTTTAGTATTTTAAAAGACGCTTTTGCTCGTCTTGATTTGTCAATGGATAACTTAAGAGGACAATGCTATGATTGTGCCTCCAATGTGAGAGGTAAGTTCAAAGGACTAAAAAAGTTAGTTTTGGATATACAACCAATAGCACGTTATGTGCACTGCACTGCTCACAGTTTAGACTTGGCAGTTGTATATAATCTCCACCACCTTATGTCTATGAGGAATATTATGGCTTTAGCCAAGGACTTAATAAACACCATAAGGGAATCCAACAAAAGGGTGGAACTTTCCAGAAGCATACACTGTGACAGCAACAACGACGAAGCTGGTCTACGACCCCTTTGCCACACTCGATGGGCTGTGCGAGGTCTGATCAGGTTGAAGGGTGAATTCAGCTCCACAGTCGTTTCTTTACGAGGTACGATCCTACGATCCCACCTTCTAAGTGATTTACCCAGTCACTTATAAGGGGATTACGAATCAAGTTGCAACTTTGAAATATTTCACGTCAAGATGAAAGAGGTGATAAAACGACGTAAAAAAATCCTAGGGCCGCTCAAGGACCTAGCACTTGAGCACAGAACTACCGAGCCACATTATAGTCGTGATTTAAAACAAAATTATAGCGTCTCCTGTACGAGATTATATCGTTCCCGCAATCCATCTCGCGTAAGTTAACGTTAGTTTCAGTGTCATTTGCGGCTCGATATTTTGTTTCCGCTCTTTTCTGTATATCGCGTTCTTAGAAATCTTAGGACGTTGTTTCCTGATCACCACCATCTAAAGCCGAAAACTGTTTTACAAAATGCAAAAACTGCAGTAGGACATTCATAGTATTTCGGTGTTCATTCTCAGATATGAAACTGTATTTAGTAGAAGTATGTAATTATCTCATTTCATAAAAAAAACTTTACCACTCGGTGGGCAAGCAAGATCACACTTTGTCCAGTAAGTAAATGATTTGATGATTTATATCACTGCTAGAGAATACTACACGCTCATCGCAAAATTTAACAGAATATACAACTGAAACTTCCTGGCAGATTAAAGCTGTGTGCCGGACCAAGACTCGAACTCGGGACTTTTGCCTTTCGCGGGCAAGTGCTCTACCAACTGAGCTACCCAAGCACGACTCACGCCCCGTCCTCACGGCTTTACTTCTGCCAGTACCTCGTCTCCTACCTTCCAAACTTTACAGAAACTCTCCTGCGAACCTTGCAGAACTAGCACTCCTGAAAGAAAGGATATTGTGGAGACATGGCTTAGCCACAGCCTTGGGGATGTTTCCAGAATGAGATTTTCACTCTGCAGCGGAGTGTGCGCTGATATGAAACTTCCTGACGGATTAAAACTGTGTGCCGGACCGAGACTCGAACTCTGGACCTTTGCCTTTCGCGGGCAAGTGCTTCTCTGTCTGGCACACAGTTTTAATCTGCCAGGAAGTTTCATATCAGCGCACACTCCGCTGCAGAGTGAAAATCTCATTCTAGAATATACGACTGCGCTATCTTCGTTTGGCATAGAAAACTGAATACAGTTTAGCTTGCATGTTTACTGAATTACTAGATGAAATGGAGAACTACGTGGTACGCTCTTCAAAGAGAATATTTTGACGAATGACGTCGGCATTATTTGTGATGCTAGCCGAGTGCATTCCTTTTTAAACGCAGCAGGCACGAATGTGGTGAGAATAGTGACGCGTAGTTTTTTACTACAGTAAAAAAGACAGACTACGTTTTGGCGTCCTGTATGTGAGTTACAGCTGAGCAGTCAGCGTAGGTGGCTGCCCTGTGGAGGACCCAGTTTCGATTCCCGGTACTGCTAAGGACTTTTTTCCGTAGTGAGAGACCTGGTACCAACTGAGTAACCTGCTCGATCGAATGGTGGCGGCTCCACGGTCTGGGACGTCTGCAAAACGGCCGGAGAGCTCTATGCTGGGTGCACGCCTCTCCATACACCATCAGCGTGGCAGAGGATGACACGGCGGTCGGTAGGCGTACCTTGGGCCTTCACGGTCTGGCGAGAAGCTCGCTTTTTAGAAGGCGAGATTATCAGAGATGAAGCTCTAGCTCATACTAGAGAAGGATAGGCCAGAGGTACCCGGTCGCGCTCTTTTCATAGGAGCCATCGCTGCATTCACAATGAGGGAAAGCGCGAAAAATGTCTGTCTTCGTGACTGTATTATGACTCGATCCACGAACGTCCTGTGTGCTGAGCACGCTCCATCTCTGTCGCCTTGAGTTGTTTTCCACATTGCTAGTTACGTAGGAGCACTACTGCTCAGCAAGTCTTCCGGTAATGGGTCTCTTATATGTTCGCTACAAGCGGAGAATACTTGATTGCCTTCAAACGACTGTTGCTCGCCTCCTTTCTTTCCGTGACTGCGCGCACCTCTTGTTTGTGTGTGTAGGCGGACGCGTACGTGCGTCCGCTGCATTCACTTAAGATGTCAAGGAACTCTGTGGAGCGCGGTATTTTGTAGTCGCCGAGCACGCAACGGCGACGGGTGCCAAGCGAGGAGAATGCACACACCCAGCGTTTCCAGAATCCAGGCAGGCGAAGAACGCAAGTGGAATTATGATCTTCAAAGACCGGCTAAAATAGCCGGCCTGTGTGGCCGAGCGGTTCTAGGCGCTACAGTCTGGAACCGCGCGACCGCTACGACCGCAGGTTCGCATCCTGCCTCGGACATGGATGTGTGTGATGTCCTTAGCTTAGTTAGGTTTAAGTAGTTCTAAGTTCTAGCGGACTGATGACCTCAGAAGTTAAGTCACTTAGTGTTCAGAGCCATTTGAACCGACTAAAACAAGCTGCCGAAATGGAAAACACGAGTTTTCGGAATTATAGAGGCTCGAGTATCGCTCGCAGCCTTGTAGGAGAATCTGTATCTTTATTGAAGCAAGGTGTGTGTAACGAGTCAAAGTAGTAACTGCCCCTAGATGCGAGCAGCTCGTCCGTCCATATTTGCTTTTCCTTGGCTACCGGGTCTTCGAGAAAAATTGTTCAGGTCTGACCCGAAGCAGGGGCATCGATGTGATGTAAATAAGACATTGTTATATCGCAAGTCACACATCAATCCATTAACTTAAATGGAAAGGTTTTAGTTGCAGTAGGCACAGCAGCCACCAAAAATTGCCTGATTGATAAAATTCTGCTCAACGGTCTGCCATACGTTCGACTGAAGTCTTCTTCTTCTCTTCTTCTTCTTCATCTGCACTTGCGTTATTAGCCTCGTCTTTCCCAGATTTCTTCGTATTACAATATCTTTGAGTAAAGAATTAATTGTCAAGCTTGATTTTTACAACTGTCATATAGTAAAAAAGTATTATAACTTGCGTGCAACAGCAAATTACGTCAAACAACGTTAAGACGTTTCTGAAAAAAAATGTTACATCTAGCAATTAAAGAGAGCAATAATAATAGTTTACTCAAAGTTGACGTATGTCCATCTAAAACGCCAGAACATGTACTGATGAAGGAAATAAAGCCGAAATAAGTTTATATACTAAAATAAAATATCAAGCAACATACTGTCTTCCAGTTTGAACCCGGGTCTCCTGCTCAATAGGCAGATGCGCTAACCACTATGCCACGATGGCGCCTCTGCATAGTGAGCAGGAGACGTGGGTTTCAGCGCTAGGGTGGCCTAGTGGTTAGCGCATTCACTTAGAGAGCAGGAGACCCGGGTTTGAATGCTAGCTTTGCTACAAATTTTCATTCATCGCATCATTGTGCATATATGCATCTGAATTTCTTTTTCCTAGTAATTAGCTTTGTGTGTTAAGGTTGTGACATCGTCTGCATATAAATCACAATTGAGTTGTCTCTTTGTCTAAAACCTGCATGAAACTGGGCTTTCCATCCACGCAGGAAATGCTAGTTCTGAAAGATGCTGCCATGTACATTTAACGTGATTTTTGACAGAGTTCAGTGGAACAAGCTGATGGATATTTTGAAGGTTGAAAGGAGTAGATTGGAAAGAGAGGTTGGTACAGGAGCTATATTTACACCAGAAAGTAAGGATAAGGATAGGAAATGAAATGTCAGAAGGAAGCAGCATTGGACGAGGTGTTAGACAAGGTTGTTGTCTTTCCACACTGTTGTTTAACGTATACCTTGACATGATTATTGCGAAAGGCTTAGAGGGGAAAAGAGGAATATTTATTGGTGGAAAGAGAATAGAATGTATAAGATTTGCTGATGACATGATGTTAGTGGCAGAAAGTGAGCGGACAGTGAATAACATGCTGAAAGATCTGAATGAAGCTTGTGAGGAATAAGGGATGCAAATAAACACAGCAAAAACAAAGAGTATGGTCATCAGTACAAGACGCAGACTGTCCAATATTAAAATAGGACAATCTACCATAGCCAAATAACTGAATTTAAATATCTCGGAAGCACAATAACTGAAGACTTGAGATGTCACCAGGAGGTGAAAACTCGAATTGCCGTAGCGAAGGAGGCATTCAGCAGAAAGAGGAGACTCTTATGTGGCAAATTAGATAATGGACTAAGGAAAAGGCTTGGCAAATGTCTTGTCGGGAGTGTGGCACTATATGGGGCAGAAACATGGACACTGAGACGAGAGGATGAAAGAAGGTTAGAAGCATTTGAGATGTGGATGTGGAGGAGGATGGAGAGATTAAGCTGGATGGAAAGAGTGAGTAATGAAAGAGTACTGGAAAGGGTTGATGAGAGAAGATGTCTGCTGAAGGTTGTAAGAGAAAGGAGAAAGAACTGGTTGGGACATTTATTGAGAAGGGAGTGCTTGCTAGCAGATGCTTTGGAAAGATTGGTTTGTGGGAGAAGACTGAGAAGAAGAAGGAGATACAAGATGATAGACGACATAAAGGGAAGGGGAAATTATACAGACCTGAAGAGGACGGCAGAAGACCGGACAGCCTGGAGAACTAGCATGTGAAAACCTGCCTTTTGGCAGAACACTGATGATGATGTGTTTCCGTATGGCCTTCTTAAGGTGTTTGCTAAATGTAGTGACTAATCTCTTTTTTTCCTTTGGCTTCACAGCCTTTTTCTTATTTTTGCTTCAGGTAACAGTTCACATCTAAAGTAGTGGATCTGGGATAGATCGAGTGGTCGTAGTCGAGCTCTGTTTTATGTACAGCGCGGCGACTTCAGTAGAATTATATCACAGGCTGTCCGTTTTCTATTAGGCCTTGCGGGGTTTTCCCATACGATTTCAGACTAAAATCTGGGAGGTTCATTGATTGAAGCCACGATCGAGTGCTGACTCCACCCTCGTAGAATTTCGTTTCCAGTGACCTCGGCGCCGAGGTCAAGCCGTAACGAAAGTGGAGCACGGAATCTCGAGAGGGCACAGCGAGACTGCAGTTTTTTGGACGGTGTGGCCAACTGCCCGCTGGACAAAAGCGCGCCGCTTTCTTGCTGGACAGCAGAGGAGAGCGTGGGTCACGCGTCCGCCGGCCGGCAGCTGGTCCCCACCTCCCGCTGTGCCACGTACGTGTTCTCTTCACTCGCGGTCCACCGTAGCTCGAAGAGAGCACCGGCGGGCGCAGTCGAGGATGTAGTCACAAACTCAGCTTGGGCTCGCAGCAGAAGTGAAGGAACCACAGGAACACAGACAAGTCGTGCAAGTGCCTGCGCGCTCGTCTTCGTGAAGGCAGCAGAGGGAGGCAGTTTACGCTGAGGTGACGTGTCGGACCTCCTTTTGGGCACTCATCAAGTCATTGGAAGTCCACTCCGGAATTACTGAGCCATGCTGTCTCTATAGCCGTCCACATTTCCGAAAGTGTTACTGGTGCAGGCTTTCGTGCACGAACTGACCTCTCGATTACGTCCCAAAATTGTTCTATGGAATTCGTGTCGGGCGATCTGGATGGCCGAATGATTCGCTCGAAATGTCCAGAATTCTTCAAACCAATCGCGAACAGTAGTGGTCCGGTGACATGACCCTGTTGTTTGGGAACATAAAGTCCACGAATGGCTGTAAATGGCCTCCAAGTAGTCGAAGATAACCATCTCCAGTCAATGATCGGCTCAGTTCGACCAGAGAACTCAGTCCATTCGATGTAAACTCAGCTCGCACCATTATAGAGCGACCACCAGCTTGAAAAGTGTCTTGTCGACAACGTGGGTCCATGACTTCGTGCAGTCTGCGCTCAATTCTTACCGAGTGAAATCGGGACTGATGTGACCAGACCACGGTTTTCCAGTCGTCTAACGTCCAGCCGATATGGTCACGAGCCCAGGAGAAGTGCTGCAGACGATGTCGTACTATTAGAAAGGCACTCGCGTCGATCGTCTGCTGCCATAGCCCATTAAAGCCAAATTTCGCCGCACTTTCCTAACGGATACGGTAGTCGTACGCCACACATTAATTTATACGGTTATTACTCGTAGTGTTGCTTCTCTACGCAAAAGCCGCTGCTCTCGGTCGTTACAAGAACGCCTTCAGCGACTCCATTGTTTGTCGTGAGAGGTAATACATGAAAGTTGGTATTCATAGCACACTTTCGGCACTGCGGATCCCGAAATATTTAATTCCCTAACGATTTCCGAAATGGAATGTCCGATGCGTCTAGCTCCAACTACCATTCCACGTTCAAAGTCTCTTCATTCCTGTCGTGCTTCGTTTACTCGATACTACCGCCATCTGTATAGGTTCATATCTCTATCCCACGACTTTTGTCACCTCACTGTATAATAAAGCTGGGCGGGGTGTGACACAGTGTGTAACGCGGTTGAAGACTGTGGCCTTGGAGGACCAAATGATTCCTGTGAAGAAGACAAATTTTGCTGGTATATTAAAAAAAAAAAAAAAAAAACAGTTTGTGGAGTTTACTGGCGGTTGAAACGATTGTTGTGCTGTTTCTGTTGTGGCCTGTAGTTCAAAGACTGGTCTGGTGCAACTCTCCACGCTAACCTATCCTGTGCAAGCCTCTTCATCTTCTGCTACCTGCATGTGTCAACCTACTTACTGTACTCCTCCTTTGGTCTCGCTCTACAGTTATTACCGTCCACACTTCTCTCCATCATCACACTGATGATGCCTTGATGTCACAGGATGTGTGCTGTCAACTGACCTCTTCTTTCAGTCAGGTTCTACCATAAACTTCTCTTATTCTCAATTCGATTCCGTACCTCCTCATTAGTAATAGTTAAAAACCTTATCTACTCGAATAATTTAACAAATACTTTCTATAATTTTATCTGATCGCGGCTGTAGGGAAATGGTTAGCGTCGCTACTTTCGGTGCAGAAGAACTCGGGTTTGATACCTGGTACCTCCTCAGATTTGTTCTGAGGTAGGGATCCCTCGAAGTCCAATGATGGTCCTAAGGCTAAATGAGGAGCTGCTTGAATAAAGAAGCGATGGCATCATCAGGATCCGTCTATTGGCAATAACGGCTGGATGTATTGCCGACATACAGAACATGAATCGCTCCCCGTTCTGCCTTGGAGGCAGCACTCGGCTAGTCGGAACATTCAGCGTCTAATCCGTGTGTGGTGCTTACTTTAGTTTATCCGTGAACCTCTTCTTGTTTTATCACGAACATCATTTTTAGCTTCTTAATAACCCCGAAATCATTTTGCATTAGCTCAGTGGTAATATGCCCAGACGACAATTGCGAAGGTCATGGTTTCGATCACTGGTCAGTCCTAAGATTTTTATCAGTCACTTCTCACTTCTCATATGTTTCACCTGTTGTAATGACTTGCGTACGTCAGAAATTTTGAGAAGCACACTAATTCGGAGTCAACTTGGAACTGTAGGTCCCCTCTATAAATGCCTGGGTACTTCAGTTCGAAGGTCGGAGGAAGGCAATGGTATCTCTTCTTCAATAGGACCACGCCTAGCAAAGTACTGTTGTGTCGAAATGTGCTGAAGGAAATTTAAGGGTGGAATGAGATTAGAAAGCTATATACTCAGTTGGAATCTCAATACACTAAGTTACGCCTCAAAAGAGACTTCAGTGACGTTTATTTGCATACAGTACATTGAAAACGCAAAATAAAGAAGAAATCGAAGGTATCCGATTACAAGCTTAGCGGTAACCTCCTGGAGCCTGTCACTTGTTTAAATATGTGTGTGATGTGGAACGATCATGAGAGTAGGGAAGGCGTATAAAAAGCTTATATTTACTGCGAGGATCTTGGGAAACTACGCTGCACCCGTTAAGAAAATTTCATGCAGTACCCTTCTCCGAGTCATTCTTGAGTACTGCTCCAAGGTTTTCAGGTCTCGTTAAGTAGGTCTGACACCGTTAACATTTTAACAGCGGTAGCCTGTAACTCATACGGAAGTGTACTGAAGATACTCGTGGAACTTTGAAGGAAATAGTTGGACGAAAGGCGACGAAACCTTTTTCTGGATAAATAGAGAATATTGGCATTCGTGGTAGATTGCCCAACAGTTCTAAAGGTCCATCCTACATTTTGCGTAGTCCAGTCAAGGTAGTCCCACCCTCAGTGAATGAGCGTAGGGTAGAAAATGCAGGAATCATGCATCGCCGTTCTACCCGAGACCGTAGTGGAAGTGGTTTGCCATTGCCTTCAAAAATGGTTCAAATGGCTCTGAGCACTATGGGACTTAACTTCTGGGGTCATCAGTCCCCTAGAACTTATAACTACTTAAACCTAACTAAGGACATTGCCTCCCTCCGATTTGTTACGAAGCGTCAAATGTGAATGACTGTGGTGAGTGCTTGTGCAGCGTTGTGCTGAGGCTGTGTTGTTACGGACGAATGGAAGCCAGCACAGATCTCTAGAACAGCACCGGGGGATGACAGCTTGATGTCCCCATCCCACGGACGGATCACCAACAGCGGTACATAGGCTACCCTCATTTCATGAGACACTGCGTAAAGGACTGGAATTGAGTTCTGAACATTGGTTATCAAGAATTTTACGCCACTATCTTTCCCCCCTCCGCCGGCTGAATCCTGGCAGTGAAAATTTTACACCACTAAGACTCGAAGCGGCATACCTCAAAGTCGAGAGCCACCGCACAAGGATGCGTTAGCGTCGTCGGCTGAGGAGGCGGGTATTTTGCGTGGGGACCATGAGAATAAGACGAGAGAATTCAAGGCTCCTACATACACGTAAAACAGTTTCTGCCACGTCGTAGAGAATGGAGTAGGAAAGAGAATGTCTGCTATCGATGAAGTATTCTCGGGCTATAAACCGAGTCAAGACGTCTTTCTGCGGCAACGTTTCGACAAATTTGGTACTCGTCATCTTCAGGTAAAATGCAATAAATATCTACTATTGTTACAAAGATCCTTCACCATCCAGGGAATAGTGGAATATGGTCTCTCTCTCTCTCTCTCTCTCTCTCTCTCTCGCACACACACACACACACACACACACACACACACACACACACACACTTTCAAAATTCGTGACAGAAGCGAGCATTTACACGAATTCGACGAATTCAAAAGCGGTTAAAGCCGCATAAATGCATGAATTACTGTCGAAGATGAATCAACAGCGTGCGAAATATGTGGTCTATTCCTAGCTGAGAGTCGTTTCGCAGTGCCTACGGCATAATTCGAGCAGATGAAACAGACACCTGGACACCGCGATGCTTCCATGGCGTCAGGTATTTCGCGGTAGTTCTGGGAATTTGCACGGTCCGACCTGTGACGCAAGGCGCCAGCGCTCCATTTCAGGGTATCTTTTTCTCCCGAGACAATGAGAGGTGAGTCACGCAGCCGTTCTGAACCGCAGCCGGCAGCCAGATCTTATCCTCACTACTGAACGCTAACATCATGCCTCGTCGTGCCTCCTTCTCCAATCGTATCGGCTCTCCTCATTCGGCTCTTCGTTCATATCGCACACTAGGGAATTTCAAACCAACAGGGACATACATTTGTTTGCAGTCTCATATGCAGCAGAACCTATGCTCTTCACACGCAACAGTCTTGTGTGTTGGCGCACGCTTGCACGTTCTTTTCTGTGTGTGTGTTTTATCCCTCAAAGGTACTCGCAGATGGCGGCTGTAAACAGGAATATGTGCCAGTAGCTCGATTAACGATTGGGTAAACAAATGTCGTGAGCAGCGCTACGGATAAGATAACTCCGTGCACATCTTCCTGATCGTCGTCATCGCTTTCTTGGTGTGTTTGGAAGTTTATACTATGAGAAAAATTTCATGTATGTTTGAGATGAAACAATAATCCAGAGAGTCTTGACTAAGAAAACGTCCATCTGAAAAAAAAAACAAAAGGACAAAACCTTTGAGATAAAGTAGCGTAAAGAAACTTCTGTGGTATCTACTTAGACTAATTCCCATTTTCATTTCAGTGTCGCATCACTGCTGACAGAGTGCTAGTGTCTCTTACTGATCAGGTATCGAAATGTAACACTGGTAAACATGCAAAACGCAGTTTATTTTTGTCTTATTAATAGGTGGCGAATTGGTTTTCTCATCTCCTCATAAAGAAACGAAATAACGATACCGAAACGCCCTAGTCTGACACGAGAAGACTAACTGTTTACAAGTACTTGGTTCCATTTTGATCTTTTTCCATTTGGTCATTTTTATGTCTGTTGTTTATTCTGTAGGACCCGAAAGCCATGAGAAATAGCATAAATGAGAATAGCGAGGAACTTACCATTGGGATTGGTGATCACGAAGTAGATGAAGTTGAGGAATTCTGCTACCTAGGCAGCTAAATAACCTACGACGGACTGTGCAAGAAAGACATAAAAAGCGGACTATCATTGGCAAAATTACATTCCTGGCCAAGAGAAGTCTACTAATATCAAACATAGGCCTTAATGTGAGGAAGAAATTTCTGAGAATGTACATTTGGGGCACAGCATTGTATGGTAGTGGAACATGGACTGTGGGAAAATCGGAACAGAAGAGAATCGAAGCATTTGAGGTGTGGTGTACAGAAGAATGTTGAGAATTAAGTGGACTGATAAAGTATGCAGGGGACCCGCCAGGGTAGCCGAGAGTGCTAACGCGCTGCTTCCTGGACTCGGGTAGGTGCGCCGGCCGCGGATGGAATCCGCACGGCGGATTAACGACGAGGGCCGGTGTGCCGGCCTGCCTGGATGTGGTTTTTAGGCAGTTTTCCACATACCGCTAGGTGAATGCTGGGCTGGTCCCCACGTTCCGCCTCAGTTAGACACGTCGGAGACATTTGAAACACGTCCGCACTATTTCCCGATTTACACTAGACGCAGACAGTTGGGGTACACTGATTCCATCCTGGGGGGGTATGGGGTGGCGGCAGGAAGGGCATCCGGCCATCCCTAACACTAACATTGCCAAATCCGTTGTAACCAAGCCGATCCTGCGATCGCTGTGGGACTATGACGAGGAAAGGACTATATGGAAAACACTGATAAGAAGAAGGGGCAGGATGGATGGACATCTGTTAAGATACCACGGGATAATTTGCGTGGTACTAGAGGAAACTGTAGAGAAGACAGAGACTGGAATACGTCCATTAAATAACTGATGACATAGGCTGTAAGTGCTACTCTGAGACAAAGAGTTTGGCACAGGAGAGGAATTCGTGGTGGGCCGCATCAAGCCATTCAGAAATGAAACAACAGAGTCATTATAACGTTGCCACATTGTAAAGGAGCATGATGTTTCTGCGGATAATATTTACACTTAACAATGATAATGATATTGTCGAATGAGAAGGTATAAATTGTTTACTGTGGCCATTGAGAAAGGAAAGAGCTTGTAGGTTATGTGTAATAATATACACAGGGTACTGGGAAAATATGTTTTTTTATGTTGCTCGAAGTTCTTCCAAGATCAGTTACGAGAATAATTCGGAGAATTTTAGCTAACTCGTCGGGTTAAACCACTGTCGTTCCAGCCACAGAGATTTCTCAGTTCCTAGTGGAAATAACCGGACCCTGGCGGTGGATTCGCCGACGTGTCATTAAGAAGCGCCGTTGTTGAGCAACTCGGCAGGCCGTACGTACTTCAGCGGAACCCCTCACGGGAGTCTGTTAACAGGCCGTAATAACGTGGCAGCCGCTAACTCGGTGACGGAATGTTTCGCACATCACCGCTCTGAATGAGATCACAGTGACGTCAGAGTGTGGCGATCGGAAGTTCCTTACCAGAGGGCACTACCGTTTGATACGTCACCTCAAAAAAATTTATGAATTACTGTGCTGATAAACCTCTTACTTTATTTGATTTTCAAACAGCTGAGCAGAACTGAACGTACTCAGACATTTCTCTCTTTACTTATTCTGATCAATACTAAACTGACACACAATATTTTAGCGCAAGGCAATCTGACTTTCAATAATCCCTACAAAAGAATGGCCCTGACTAACAATAACCTATACCTTTCATGAATCACTTACCTCACAAAAATCTTAGTTACTAGAACTACTGCAATACAGCGAGCGCCAATACTATCAGCTAAATAAAAGATTCTAACTACTGATAGGCATACTTAGCTAACGAAAGATTTTGATAGAGAACAAACAATGTATTTACCTTAATAATGTTCAAAAGTCATCATATACAGGGTTATTACAAATGATTGAAGCGATTTCACAGCTCTACAATAACTTTATTATTTGAGATATTTTCACAATGCTTTGCACACACATACAAAAACTCAAAAAGTCTTTTTAGGCATTCACAAATGTTCGATATGTGCCCCTTTAGTGATTCGGCAGACATCAAGCCGATAATCAAGTTCCTCCCACACTCGGCGCAGCATGTCCCCATCAATAAGCTCGAAAGCATCGTTGATGCGAGCTCGCAGTTCTGGCACGTTTCTTGGTAGAAGAGGATTAAACACTGAATCTTTCACATAACCCCACAGAAAGAAATCGCATGCGGTTAAGTCGGGAGAGCGTGGAGACCATAACATGAATTGCTGATCATGATCTCCACCACGACCGATCCATCGGTTTTCCAATCTCCTGTTTAAGAAATGCCGAACATCATGATGGAAGTGCTGTGGAGCACCATCCTGTTGAAAGATGAAGTCGGCGCTGTCGGTCTCCAGTTGTGGCATGAGCCAATTTTCCAGCATGTCCAGATACACGTGTCCTGTAACGTTTTTTTCGCAGAAGAAAAAGGGGCCGTAAACTTTAAACCGTGAGATTGCACAAAACACGTCAACTTTTGGTGAATTGCGAATTTGCTGCACGAATGCGTGAGGATTCTCTACCGCCCAGATTCGCACATTGTGTCTGTTCACTTCAGCATTAAGAAAAAATGTTGCTTCATCACTGAAAACAAGTTTCGCACTGAACGCATCCTCTTCCATGAGCTGTTGCAACCGCGCCGAAAATTCAAAGCGTTTGACTTTGTCATCGGGTGTCAAGGCTTGTAGCAATTGTAAACGGTAAGGCTTCTGCTTTAGCCTTTTCCGTAAGATTTTCCAAACCGTCGGCTGTGGTACGTTTAGCTCCCTGCTTGCTTTATTCGTCGACTTCCGCGGGCTACGCGTGAAACTTGCCCGCACGCGTTCAACCGTTTCTTCGCTCACTGCAGGCCGACCCGTTGATTTCCCCTTACAGAGGCATCCAGAACCTTTAAACTGCGCATACCATCGCTGAATGGAGTTAGCAGTTGGTGGATCTTTGTTGAACTTCGTCCTGAAGTGTCGTTGCACTGTTATGACTGACTGATGTGAGTGCATTTCAAGCACGACATACGCTTTCTCGGCTCCTGTCGCCATTTTGTCTCACTGCGCTCTTGAGCGCTCTGGCGGCAGAAACCTGAAGTGCGGCTTCAGCCGAACAAAACTTTATGAGTTTTTCTACGTATCTGTAGTGTGGCGTGACCATACGTCAATGAATGGAGCTACAGTGAATTTATGAAATCGCTTCAATCATTTGTAATAGCCCTGTATATATCAATTCATGATATCCAGTATTACAAATTTACTCTTTCTGGTGGAAACACGTCCAGATCGTCCGCTCTCAAAATTATGCCGTTTGTCTCCCCACAACCTCCACTGCTGGCAGCTCACATCCAACTGCGCAACGCTACGCGCTGTTCACATCCAGCTGCCCAACACTATAACAGCGAATATTCCAACAATGCCAACCAGCCACAGAATGCACACAGCACAGACAGTGATTTTCATACAGAGCGCTACGTGACGTTACCAACATAAAAACCTAAACAGCCTACTTACACGTTTAACTGCCGCCCCCTCAACCGAGCATTATTAACTGTTACTCCTTTTTCGTAGAGGAGGCGTATTAGCAATACAAAGAACGTTCTATATGGAACTGTCCAGCTCAGATCTCACCAAATGCGACATCCTCGGTTCGATACGGCCCCTGCACTAAACAGAGGAAACATCTACTGAAAGTCATCACAGACTCGTTTACTTTTTGTAGATAATGTTATGTGTAAATAAATAGTAGCAAACTGTTAGCGAGAAATACACTGACAGCAAATGTCATGGGATTGGCACCTAATATCGCGTGGGCCAGCGGACTGCACTGAGACGCAGTGGAAATGAGTCTATAAAAAAATGGTTCAAATGGCTCTGAGCACTATGGGACTTAACATCTGAGGTCATCAGTCCCGCAGAACGTAGAACTACTTAAACCTAACCTAAGGACATCACACACATCCATGCCCGGGGCAACCGTAGCGGGCGAGCGGTTCAAGACTGAAGCGCCTAGAACCGCTCGGCCACGACGGCCTGGCAATGAGTCTGCAAGTCCCTGGAACTCCCCTGGAAGGAGATGACAGCAGCTCGTTTGCTGGGCGGTAGCCAGCTGTGGTCTGTTCATGCGTGCAGGATCCGTGGCACGGGGCCTCTGTTCCGTGACGTGCTAGATATGCTCAATGGGGTTCAAATCTGGGCTTCTGGGTTCACATCTCAGTGTTTGGATCACAGGAATTCCAAACTGCATCAGGATCCACTGCAAGTGCTATGGCAGTTAGGCGGGAGGTGAGAAAACTTGGATTTCATGGTCGAGCGGCTGCTAATTAGCCACACATCACGCTGGTAAATGCCGAGCGACGCCTCGCTTGGTGTAAGAAGTGTAAACATTGGACGATTGAACAGTGTAAAAACGTTATTTGGAGTGACGAATCACGGTACACAACATGGCGAATCGACTGCAGGGTGTAGGTACGGCGAATGCTCGGTGAACGTCATCTGCCAGCGTGTGTAGTGTCTACTACAAAATTCGGAGGAGGTGGTGTTATGGTGTGGTCTTGCTTTTCATGGAAGGGGCTTGCACCCCTTATTGTTTTGCGTAGCATTATCACAGCACAGGCCTACATTGGTTTTAAGCACCTTCTTGATTCCCACCGTTAAAGAGCAATTCGGGGATGGTGATTGCATCTTTCAACACGATCGAGCACCTGTTAATAATGCACGGCCTGTGGTGGAGTGGTTACACGACAATAGCATCCCTGTAATGGACTGCCTGCACAGAGTCCTAACCTGAATCCTATAGAACACCTTTGGGGGGCCGGCTGGTTTGGCCGTGCGGTTGTAGGCGCTTCAGTCTGGAACCGCGTGACCGCTACGGTCGCAGGTTCGAATCCTGCCTCGGGCATGGATGTGTGTGATGTCCTTAGGTTAGTTAGGTTTAATTAGTTATAAGTTCTAGGCGACTGATGACCTCAGAAGTTAAGTCACATAGTGCTCAGAACCATTTGAACCATTTTAACCTTTGGGATGTTTTGAAACGCCGACTTCGTGCCAGGCCTCACCGACCGACATCGATACCTCTCCCCAGTGCAGCACTCCGTGAAGAATGGGTTGCCATTTCCCAAGAAACCTACCAGCAGCTGACTGAACGTATGCCTGCGAGAGTGGAAGGTGTCATAAAGGTTAAGGGTGGTCAACACCATACTGAATTCCAGTATTACCGATGGAGGAAGCCACGAACTTGTAAGTCATTTTCAGCCAGGTGTCTGGATACTTTTGATCATATTGTGTATTTACATCACCAGAACTATTTTGGGTACAAATGGAGAGGAAGCGACGTTTTAGTCCCGATTGCTTGACTGTGAACCGATGTCGGACGCTACATATCATACAGGTGTAAGGTGAAGTCAGGCACATATCCAGGATTGGCTTCTTATTTTCTCCACCTCCCACATACTGTAAATTGCTTGCGCTCCTACTTTTAACTTCCCACAGTTGCAGTAAAAACAGCATAATGGTTCAAATGGCTATGAGCACTATGGGACTTAACTTCTAAGGTCATCAGTCCCCTAGAACTTAGAACTACTTAAACCCAGCTAACCTAAGGACATCACACACATCCATGGCCGAGGCAGGATTCTAACCTGCGACCGTAGCGGTCGCGCGGTTCCAGACTGTAGCGCCTAGAACCGCTCGGCCACACCGGCCGGCTAACAACAGCATATATAAAATTATTTTAATATGGTAAATATTAACTTGCTTTACGTTAGCCATTAGTACATCGCTTTAGCATAAATTGCAAGAATAACAGCTTATTATGAAATAAAATTGAAGTATTCCTTCACCAGAAGTCTCCTACGTTAAGCAAAGCTTGTAATTTTATAGAATTCCTCCCCATTTATAGACTGTCTTCGTGTTACTTCATTTTACGAAAATTATCTAAGAAATCCGGATATTTACGTACGTAAAATTATAAATTCTCTTAGCAAAATATCGTTCAGGGGACTGATGACAGCGTGACACGCACCGTTCTTGTTCCACTTCTGACTCTGCACTTACGAAGCGAGGAGTGCCACGCAGTTGACGTTTGTCCATTCTTCGATAGGAGACGTTAAGATTAGCGGCCTCCGTAGCGTTATTCGAAGGACTAGACTTCACTTCTCCGTGACAGCACGCGTACACAGTGGCACCTCAGATGGGACGGTTTATTCTCACTCGCCGTAACTGATGCATTGTCCACAGTGGCAGCTCGTTTCCAGTAGGGACGACCTTACGGGCGAGTAGTTCTCCCCTGACGGCCAGTGCTTCCAGCATCGGCCGCAGTCAAAGATTGTACAGTCCTGGCATGAGGCGGTGTGTTACAGGAAGCGCTGTAAGCAGGGACTGGAGCTGGCGAAATCGATTAGTCAGGCGGGAACTGCCGTGGGGCGCAGTCTGCGGCGGAGATGAAGTCCAGAATAACTGATCCTTCGTGATCTACCGAGTTACTTAGTGCGAGACAAATTCGAAGTTCGTTTCTGGGCGCACGCGAGGAATTCTGCTGAGTCACTCTCCTGTTTACTAGGTGTAGAAGTATGAAACCGGAATTTCCCTATAGATGGTGCTAGCCGTCAGTGTGAGCCCCGTGAGGCCGCGTCTGCAGCGCCGTCTGCTTCCTGTAACGGCTGACGACGAATGTCAACACACATCGAATTGTCTTAGCCAGCCAGTTACAAGAGGACCTGCAGTTAAACATCGACTCCGAACCACCGTACAACTTGGGTATTTTTCACATTGATCCTTTCGCTGCTGTGGGCGTACACACGTCCGGTTACGCCATTGCCCAAGTGTTGTGGACGTGCAAACGCGCGGTTACTGGATTTTCCTACAGTGACGTCCGAATGCATCCTGAACAGCCGCCCTCTCACTGCTGCGGACGAGTGACTTCCGTATCTCTGCGAATTAAAAACGTTTCGAGTATTGATCACCGTAGCGTGATAAAATTTGCAAAAAACCTCGATCCGATATCTCGAATCGTCTATGAGATATGACGATTGTTATGGCTACACGGTGTGCGATGAGGACGTGAAACGGCTCGTCGCACGCGACCGTCGGTCAGACATGAAACCCAATAACTCGAGAACGAAATGAGATACGTTCTAATCTCAATTTTAAATAAAGTTTCCGTATGTTATCTACATTTCATTCGCTGTAGTTTATCAGCTAAACTCGACCATACGCAAATTTTATGAATTGCGTTTTTACCAATACAAGTCTAACAAAATATTGCGTTTTATTGGCAGGACACTTAGAAAATGTAACAGATCTACTAAGGAGACTGCCTGCACTACGCTTGTTCGTCCTCTTTGAGAATACTGCTGCGCTGTGTGGTACCCTTACCAGACAGGGCTGACGAAGTACATCGAAAATGTTTAAAGAAGGGCAGCACGTTTTGTATTATCGCGAAATATGGGAGAGAGTGTCACAGAAATGATACAGGATTTGGGATGGACATCATTAAAAGAAAGACGTTTCTCGTTACGACGGAATCTTTTCACGAAATTCCGGTCACCAACTTTCTCCTCCGAATGCGAAAATATTTTGTTGACACCGTCCTACATAAGCAGGAACGATCACTACGATAAAATAAGGGAAATCAGAGCTCGAACGGAAAGATATAGGTGTTCGTTCTTTCCGCGCGCTATACGAGATTGGAATAATAGAGAATTGTGAAGGTGGTTCAAATGGCTCTGAGCACTATCTAAGGTCATCAGTCCCCTAGAACTTTGAACTACTTAACTAACCTAAGGAGATCACCCACTTCCATGCCCAAGGAAGGATTCCAACCTGCGACCGTCGCGGTCGCACGGTTCCAGACTGTTGCGCCCAGAACCGCTCAGCCACACCGGCCGGCTGTGAAGGTGGTTCGATGAACCCTCTGCCAGGCACTTGAATGGGATTTGAAGAGTATCCATGTAGATGTAGATGAAACTCTTTAGAATTTCAGATAAAGGTTTCACTTAATTTGATATAGCGCGAAAAGGAATTCAGTTCATTATAGAGTGAAGGTATCAGGAATCAGATGCGAAAAAAAACTGATCCTTTCGCCTAATAGATCTCGAGAAGTCGGGTAATAAGTTTTTCATAGCGGTCGGAAGAAACCAATCTCTGCACAGGCACCAGCTTTTATGGAGCAGTACAGCCATATCAAAAACCGCCTCAGCACGGAATGCAAAGAGCTCCTCTGTAGGACCGAAAGGGCTGACAATGACTGCCAGAGGTGAAACAAGTAGACAATGTCAAATAGAAACACATGGGTGACAACACATATTTGAATCTATAGTCTGACAATCATTCAGTCACTGTTACGACGCAGCACACTAAAAACCTCGACAAAAAGCCACTCGTGTTGAAACTGTTTTTTCATGGTTGGCCTGCGTAATCATTTGCTAGAACATGCGCAGCACTTACACCCGCTACAGCAGTGCTGGTGATGTGGTGGCAGCGCCCGGCGGTGACCGCGTGCCCCTCCCCCCCCCCCCCCCCCCCACCCTCTCCTCCGTCAACAGACGACGCAGTGTTACGGCCGACGACCCCGCCGACGCTCTCTCTATCTACGGCACAGTCTGTTCAGAATTACTCGAGCACTGACGGCCAGCGCATTCCGACAATGAGGCGACACCTGTAGCCTCAGCAGGTGCTCTCTGTTGCGAGACCACCACCGCAATCGCCCTTACACTTCCAGCTTCGAGTGTACTACTGCCGTTTCCCGCGGTTTATTGTTCCTGTAGAATCATTCGTCCCACTCTGAGATTTTGTTTATTTCTGTTTCCTACAGTTGCGGGGTTAGTATTGTATCTGCCGCTACTATTCTTTGTTCTGTGCGATGTGACATTGAACAATGTCAGAAGAAAGCTCTGCAAATACTACTAGTCGAAAAGTTCCAATCGCTCTCTCGGCCGGGGCACTAACGTCGAGAGAAATGATTCGCACGGTAAGTGCCTACACTGTGAACAATAGTTCATGACAATGGTCACCACCATTGTGTTGTTATTGACAAGAAGCCTAGCACGTCAGAAGCGAAAGACGAGATGACTAGCTTCAGCGTCGAACATCAAAATAAGTGATAAAATTTAAAAACGTGAATCTTATGAATCTACTATCTCCCCATGATCCACTATTTCCCAAACACGACGTATACGAGGTGGCAAAATATAATTAGAAGCACCTTGTCACTGCCATCTCAACCTAATACACTTGATGGGGACTCAAATTAAAGGATACGTTGCCAGCTACAAATAATAATAATAATAATAACAGTAATAAAACTTACCTACAATCGAGGCACTCAGCAACGAACCTCTTAACAAAGTTAAATCCAAGCGGTTCTAGGCGCTTCAGTCCGGAACCGCGCGACTGCTACGGTCGGAGGTTCGAATCCTGCCTCGGACATGGGTGTGTGGTGTCCTTAGGTTAGTTAGGTTTTAAGCAATTCTAAGTTCTAGGGGACTGATGACATCAGATGCTCAGAGCTATTTTTGAACAAAGTTAAGTCTGAAGACTGGCAGAAAGTTTTTAAGTCATCTTACGCAGCACATTATGGAAAACGCGTGGCAGAATTAAAGTAGTGTTTTTCAGAAAATTCATTGTAGGAAATGACGCGTCAGTAAACAACAACAAACTCTAGTGCATCACTAGCTTGAAGTAGCATTGTAAATCTGCAATTCAGATACAACTCAAAACTTCGTTCTTAAATGTATTGTCATTACTCATTGCAATGAACAGGCTGTTACAGGAGGAACAGTAACTATTTTAGAAGGTGTAATGCTAATAAAACATATTGGTTGACAATTAACTACACTCCTGGAAATGGAAAAAAGAACACATTGACACCGGTGTGTCAGACCCACCATACTTGCTCCGGACACTGCGAGAGGGCTGTACAAGCAATGATCACACGCACGGCACAGCGGACACACCAGGAACCGCGGTGTTGGCCGTCGAATGGCGCTAGCTGCGCAGCATTTGTGCACCGCCGCCGTCAGTGTCAGCCAGTTTGCCGTGGCATACGGAGCTCCATCGCAGTCTTTAACACTGGTAGCATGCCGCGACAGCGTGGACGTGAACCGTATGTGCAGTTGACGGACTTTGAGCGAGGGCGTATAGTGGGCATGCGGGAGGCCGGGTGGACGTACCGCCGAATTGCTCAACACGTGGGGCGTGAGGTCTCCACAGTACATCGATGTTGTCGCCAGTGGTCGGCGGAAGGTGCACGTGCCCGTCGACCTGGGACCGGACCGCAGCGACGCACGGATGCACGCCAAGACCGTAGGATCCTACGCAGTGCCGTAGGGGACCGCACCGCCACTTCCCAGCAAATTAGGGACACTGTTGCTCCTGGGGTATCGGCGAGGACCATTCGCAACCGTCTCCATGAAGCTGGGCTACGGTCCCGCACACCGTTAGGCCGTCTTCCGCTCACGCCCCAACATCGTGCAGCCCGCCTCCAGTGGTGTCGCGACAGGCGTGAATGGATGGACGAATGGAGACGTGTCGTCTTCAGCGATGAGAGTCGCTTCTTCCTTGGTGCCAATGATGGTCGTATGCGTGTTTGGCGCCGTGCAGGTGAGTGCCACAATCAGGACTGCATACGACCGAGGCACACAGGGCCAACACCCGGCATCATGGTGTGGGGAGCGATCTCCTACACTGGCCGTACACCACTGGTGATCGTCGAGGGGACACTGAATAGTGCACGGTACATCCAAACCGTCATCGAACCCATCGTTCTACCATTCCTAGACCGGCAAGGGAACTTGCTGTTCCAACAGGACAATGCACGTCCGCATGTATCCCGTGCCACCCAACGTGCTCTAGAAGGTGTAAGTCAACTACCCTGGCCAGTAAGATCTCCGGATCTGTCCCCCATTGAGCATGTTTGGGACTGGATGAAGCGTCGTCTCACGCGGTCTGCACGTCCAGCACGAACGCTGGTCCAACTGAGGCGCCAGGTGGAAATGGCATGGAAAGCTGTTCCACAGGACTACATCCAGCATCTCTACGATCGTCTCCATGGGAGAATAGCAGCCTGCATTGCTGCGAAAGGTGGATATACACTGTACTAGTGCCGACATTGTGCATGCTCTGTTGCCTGTGTCTATGTGCTTGTGGTTCTGTCAGTGTGATCTTGTGATGTATCTGACCCCAGGAATGTGTCAATAAAGTTTCCCCTTCCTGGGACAATGAATTCACGGTGTTCTTATTTCAATTTCCAGGAGTGTATATGAAAAAAACGTAAATTAGTTACAAACTACGGCGCGCACACACTCAACATGTAAACGTCACTACAGATATTTCGATTTATGTTATGTCATGTTCGATACATCTGATATCGTTGGTTGTGATGTGGCGCAGACGAATAGCGAAAGTCTGCATGACCTTCTGAAGTGTCGGAACATCGGTGCTGTTAATCACCTCCTGAATGGCTGTTTTCATCTCAGCAATGGTTTTGCAGTTATTGCTGTACACCTTGTCTTTAATATAGCTCCACAAAAAGGAGTCTCATGTGTTCAGATCCGGAGAATATGGCGGCCAATCGAGGCCCATGCCAATGGCCTCTGGGTACCCCAGAGCCAGAATGCTGTCCCCAAAGCGCTGCTGCAGGACACCAAACACTCTCTCGCTTCGATGGGATCGAGCTCCGTGTTGCATCAACCATATCTTGTCGAAATCAGGTTCACTTTGGATGAAGGGGATGAAATCATCTTCCAAACCCTTCGTGTTCCGTTCGGCAGTCACCGTGCCATCAAGGATTATCGCACCGATTAGTACGTGACTGGAAATTGCACACCACATAGTCACCTGTTCGCGGTGAAGAGACTTCTCCATCGCGAAATGCGAACTCTCAGTCCCCTGAATATGCCGATTTTGCTTATTGACGAACCCTTCCAAATGAATGTGTGCTTCGTCGCTAAAGCAAACCATACTCAAATGGTTCAAATGGCTCTGAGCACTATGGGACTTAACTTGTGAAGTCATGAGTGCCCTGGAACTTAGAACTATTTAAACCTAACTAACCTAAGGACATCACACACATCCATTCCCGAGGCAGGATTCAAATCCGTGACCGTAGCGGTTGCGCTGTTCCAGACATGAAGCGCCTAGAACCGCTTGCCCACTTAGCCGGCCAAACCATACTCAATCCCATCATGCCATGCGGGTAGCCGTGCAGTTTGAACGTCCTAACGCAAACCGTTCAGAAGTTATAACGATGTTATTTCATATAGCTCAATAATTGTCACCCTGTACTATACAACATGTATCCAACTTGTACTAGTTAATGTGATCCATGTCATAGAATGTAACGCAAATAAATGCCCCCGGAAGATATTAAGCAACGGCGAATGATTGAATTGGAATTTGATTTTCGAAATCTGTTGACAACAGCACGTGTAGCTAACGAGGACACCGCTATTCATAATTCGAACAATTGTTTCATCTCCTTTGTTCACTTTTTCTCGCAACTATGAATCCTTGTAGCATTTCTCTTTAGACAGAAGTGCGAAGCCTCGCACGCGTCGTGGCGCCAGATACCCGTACTGCCACTTGCAGCCCGTACGGACGCAGTATGCGCCGCGAAAGGATCACGTACGGTGTATAGCAGGTGCTCGGAGGGAGCAAACGTTAATAGTCTATGTGGCTGCTCCCCCTTCCACTCACCTACTGGCAACCACTGTGGGAAGAACGGCGAAACCGACATGACAGTCTGTGCGATGCGACATTCGCCATTTTGGTTTCGTGGCGGTTGGCATTTTTGTATAATAACTTTAAGGATGCTTCTTCAAGGGAATGTCGCATTGAAGACTTATCACACACGTCACCCTTGGTAAGATTTCTGGTACTCAAATGACAATTAATGACGAATTGGCAGTAAAAGCCTTCGGGTTATAGTAAGATCAATACTTAATACTCCGTCTTCAGGTAACGAGTGGCCTACCGGGACCATCCGACCGCCGTGTCATCCTCAGGGGAAGATGCGGATAGGAGGGGCGTGGGGTCAGCACACTGCTCTCCCAGACGTTATGGTGGTATTCTTGACCGAAGCCGCTACTATTCGGTCGAGTAGCTCCTCAATTGGCATCTCGAGGCTGAGTCCACCCCGAAAAATGGCAACAGCGCATGACAGCCTGGATGGTCACCCATCCAAGTGCCGACCACGCCCGACAGCGCTAAACTTCGGTGATCTCACGGGAAACGGTGTATCCACTGCGGCAAGGCCGTTCGTTGCCTATAGTAAGATCAATAATCATGTTAACTGTTTGACTTGCTCACCGTGGCAGTGTGGATAATGACGTCGAGTTACGGTACAGATTCGCGTTCACCTGTACACTAACATTTTTTCTTCATCTTCGCCTTTTGTAACAGAATGTGGGACAAACAGTAACACTGTTTGCATCCTTGTGCGAAGTTAACGTGTCGTATTTTGTGCTTTCCCTTTTTATTACGTGCGTATTAGAAAATGCGCAGTTTTGGTGAGATACCGCATTAAACATTTCTCGAAAACGCGTCATTTTCTAGTACTGTTTGTTCTGCTGAAGTGACGTGAAATGTACGTAAGAAAGATATATGTGGAGGTAGTTCAATGAGCATTGGAATGAACTTATCATTGAATATATGTAGGTTCACCCTTTTTGCTGAATTCTTATTACAACTCAGGAGGAAATTTAAAATCAGAGCAGTAATTACTGGCCTTCGTTGTAATCTTAGGAAAGACTAGCATTCTTAGCAACCGGAGACATTTACATTAGTCCAGAATGAGATTTTCAATCTGCAGCGGAGAGTGCGCTAATATGAAACTTCCTGGGAGATTAAAACTGTGTGCCGGACCGAGACTCGAACACGGGACCTTTGCCCTTCGCGGGCAAGTGCTCTACCACCTGAGCTACCCAAGCACAAGTCATGCCAGTACCTCGTCTCCTACCTTCCAAACGTTACAGAAGCTCTCCTGCGAAACTTGCAGAACTAGCACTTCTGAAAGAAAGGATATTGCGGAGACATGGCTTATCCGCAGCCCAGAGGATGTTTTCAGAATGATATTTTCACTCTGGAAACATCCTCCAGGCCGTGGCTAAGCCATGTCTCCGTAATATCCTTTCGTTCAGAAGTGCTAGTTCTGCAAGGTTCGCCGGAAAGCTTCTGTAAAGTTTGGCAGGTAGGAGACGAGGTACTGGCGTGAGTCGTGCTTGGGTAGCTCAGGGTGTAGAGCACTTGCCCGTGAAAGGCAAAGGTCCCGAGTTCGAGTCTCGGTCCGGCACACAGTTTTAATCTGCCAGGATGTTTCATATCAGCGCACACTCCGCTGCAGAGCGAAAATCTCATTCTGGAAACATCCCCCAGGCTGTGGCTAAGCGATGTCTCCGCAATATACTTTCTTTCAGGAGTGCTAGTTCTGCAAGGTTCGCAGGAGAGCTTCTGTAAAGTTTGGCAGGTAGGAGACGAGGTACTGGCAGAAGTAAAGCTGTGAGGACGGTGCGTGAGCCGTGCTTGGGTAGCTCAGATGGTAGAGCACTTGCCCGCGAAAGGCAAAGGTCCCGGGTTCGAGTCTCGTTCGGGCACACAGATTTAATCTGCCAGGAAGTTTCATTTACGTTAGTGATTGTTTCAGTATCACGCTCAGCTTACTCCAGATTCGCTCCGGGACACTTTTTTTCTATTTTTTTTTCACTAGCTGCTTATATTTTATGACCCACCGTCTAATTTCTTATGGTGGGTCGTATGTTGCCACTTAGCCGCTGTGACTGGGTCCGGGGTCCGGAGTGACTGAAAGTAACACCACCCCGGCTCCCGTCCCCACTCACACCGTTGCCCGTGTCCCGCCACGTGGAGGCGGGCTCTATTTGTTTACATCCATTTGATATCTTTTTCTTTGTGCAGCATTAGAAAAACTTATAACTAATACAAAATCAAGTGAGATATTAATAAACAAAACGAAATTAAATATTTAGAAAGAAGGAAGGAAGAGAATTGAATAGAGAAGGGATAGGTATAATATTGCCCGTCACCTGGTTGTGGGCGGCGGTCCGGGTCTTGGAATGACCCTCAAGATGCTGGCCGTCGCTCCTGGACAGGTACATGTCAGTTTGGCGCCACTTCTGGGTCTCCGGAGCCGCGCTGGCCTGAAGCTGATGCCTAGTAGGAGGTGGCGTTGCTGCGCGAGTACCGAGCAGTGTGACCGGGGGTTCCCCCCGGGCCCGCCGCCCTCTGCGCCTGCGCATCGCAGCCCGCGCGCGCCCGGCGGGGCCCGGCTCCCGGCTCGCCGTCCCGAATCTCAGGCGCTTCGCCGCCGCTCCGTCGCCGTCGCCGCCGCCGTCGGCCGGCCGCGTCACGGCGGCAATTCCGCCACTTAAGCCTGTTAGCAGCGCCTGCCCCCTCCAGCGCCGGCTCCTTGCGCACGCTGTTTACCGGCCGCGGGCTCCTTCCGTCAGGGGCAGCGGGACGGACGAGCAGTCCAGTTCTAGATGGCGACACGTATCGTGGAAATACAGACTGACGAGGTAAAGCGTTATGCCCGTCTCTCAAATAGCGGGTTGCTCCAACTTTTGGAATGCAATGCAGCAGCGTTTCTGTGTGCCGTGGGTTCGACAAGTTCTCGGTAGGTTTCCAGGGGTCTACGGATAGGCCGTAAATTACGGACTGGTGGTTTGTGAGCGCAAAGTGGGCACCCGATACCGTCCCAGATGCGTTCCACCGGTTTCAGATCAGCCGAACTTGATGGCCGAGACTTCGGCATGACTATCGTGCTTCCAAAACCACTGTAGCTCGGTTGCTGCCTTGTGACACAGACAGCTATTCTGGGGGAAGACGTGAGCGCCCTCGGGGAAAATATTAAGCACGAAGGAATGCAGGAGCTCCTCAATAACGTTCACGTAGTCCACAGCTGCTACAGTGATGGTCCAAATGGCTCTGAGCACTATGGGACTTAACATCTGAGGTCATCAGTCCCCTAGAACTCAAACCTAACTAACGTAAGGACATCACACACAGCCATGCCCGAGGGAGGATTCGAACCTGCGACCGTAGCAGTCGCTCGGTTCCGGACTGAAGCACCTAGAACCGCAAGGCCACCGCGGCCGGCCACAGTTATCGAAATGAAATGCACCCGCAATTTTGTTGCTGTATCATACCAACCTCCAACGATGTGGATATGACACTGTCAACTTCGTCTAAAAAGTCATGCCGGGGATATGCGTCTGCATTTACACGAATACTTTCGGACTATTTCTCACCGAGCGAGATGGCGCAGTGGTTAGCACACTGGACTCACGTTCGGGAGGACGACAGTTCAAACCCGCGTCCGGCCGTCCTCGTTTAGGCTTACCGTGATTACCCTAAATCGCTTTAGAATAATGCTGGGATGGTTCCTTTGAAAGGGCACGGCCGACTTCCTTCCTAATCCTCGCTGTTTGGTCCCTTCCCCCAAATCAACCAACCAACCAACCAACCATTTCTCAACCGTTCCACTCCCGAACAGCGTGTAGGAAAACGAACCCTGAAATCTTCCCGTGCGATCTCTGATTTCCCTTGTTTTATTACGACGATCACTTTTCCCTATGTAGGTAGGCGTCAACAAAATATTTTCACATTCGTAGGAGAAAGCTGGTGATTGAAATTTCCTGAGAAGACCTCTCCGCAACGAAAAACGCCTTTGTTTTCATGACTGCCACCTCAACCTGTGTGTCATATCTGTGGCACTCTCTCCCCTGTTTTGCGACAATACAAAACGAGCTGCCCTTCTATGAACTTTTTCAATGCCCTCCGTTAGCTTTATCTGGCAAGAACCACTAATCGACGAACGAGTACCACCATCGATAAGCCGCAGCAGCTGTATGAGCTATACTGAGGTCTGGCAGGGGCCGCTGCTGCCAGCCACGGGCATCACGTGTGTGGATAGCGATTGTTCGATGCCTCGCTAAATACCGCAGCACTGACCTACGGCCAGTGCGCCGAAGCGTGTGCAGTCTCCAGCCACCGCCGAGTCTACAAGCTACAGTGTTCGTCCGTCGTCTCCGCGACTTAGGCTCCGTAAGCATCGTAGGTCAGCTCTGGACTCCACAAGGCATCACTCGAAGGTTCAGTGACAGGACTTAATATTTTAGAGGATTTGTAATTATTGTGCTGGACATTACACAAGAAGAAGCAGCACTTAACCTGAATATTTCTTCATATTTAATAACTGTCATTTTATTATTAATTTTTACTATAAAAAACAGTCTTGATCACAATTTATTTATTACGGTGACACTAAATCACTAGTGATTTACCACTGTTCACTCCCACGATGTATTCAAAATTAATTATTACTAATTGTTAGAAATATTTCTGATTGAAGATAACCTACGTCCTCCTCATGCATTCCCAACACAATCAAGCTATTGAGAACATTGTGATGAGGAGTAATGATTAACAAAATTTAGTACTTTCGACAAAAATTGAAGATTTCGATTGTTTTTTGAAAATATATCAATTGCTAAGTCTACCACATTCATCTCATATAATTATACTCCGTCTATTCGAAAATATTATACATAATAAATAATACTAGTTTCGTGAACAATTGAACCCGCGCATAATGAAGTCAGAATTTCGATTAGACAATTTCATTGAATATAAGTATTTCGTAGATCTGAGAACAAGTCATAGAACAGCAATCTGTTTCAGACTGAGGTTATCTGTTATTGCGGTTGGTTGGATGACTCAGCATCTGTAAGCATTGTGCTTCTACGAAATGCTATACCCAGATAGCTGTTTAATCACTTGTGTACTGTATTCTAGCATTGAATGAAATGGTGTCTTTGAAATCCAAAGGTAATAACAGCAAAATGCAAAGTGCGAAGAGAAGTTGCTGAGAGGGTTTCAGCCTGTCTCCCCCCCCCCCCCCCCCCCCTCCTCCGGTTGTACATTGAGCAAGCAGTAAAGAAGATCAAGTAAAAAATAGAAAGGAATCAGAGTTCAGGGAACAGAAATGAAATCTTGGCAGCTTGCCGATAACGTTATAATTGAATGAGACTCGGCAGTGGACTTGCAAGAGCAGTTGAACGGAATGGACAGTTACTTGGAAACAAGTTATAAAACGAATACGAACGAAAGTAAAATAAAAGTAATGAAATTTAGTCCAACTAAAACAGGTGATGATGAGGGAATTGTATTAGGAAATGAGATACTAAAATAAGTAGGCGAATAATGCTATTTGGGCAGCAAAATAACTAACGACAGCCGAAGTAGAAACCATATAAAATGCGGAATGGCGACAGCCTGAAAAGCATTTTTGAAAAAAGAGAACTTTCGGAATGAGATATTCACTCTGCAGCGGAGTGTGCGCTGATGTGAAACTTCCTGGCGGATTAAAACCGTGTGCCGGACCGAGACACGAACTCGGAATCTTTGCCTTTCGCGGGCAAGTGCTCTACCAACTTAGCTACCCAAGCACGATTCACGCCCCGTCCTCACAGCTTTACTTCCGTCAGTACCTCGTCTCCTACTTTCCAAACGGCACACAGTTTTAATCCGCCAGGAAGTTTCAAAGAGAACTTCGTTTACATCTAATATATTTTGAAGTGAGAGGAAGACTTTTCTGAAGATTTTTGTGTGGATTGTAGGCTTGCACTGCAGTGAAAAGTGAACGGTAACCACTTTGGACAAGAAGAAAATAAAAGCTTTTGAAATGTGGTGAAATAGAAGAATTGTGAAGATTAAAAGTGTGGACTGAGTTACTGATGGTGAGGTATCGAACAGAACAGAGGAAAAAAAGAAATTTATGGCAAAATTTGAGTAAAAAAAAGGGATCGGTGATAGGAAACATCCTGAGACGCCAATGACTAGTCAGTTCGCTAATGGAAGGAAATGAGGGGCGCGGAGGTAAGAATGGCAGTGTGAGACCGTGGCTTGAGTACAGGCTCTGAGCACTATGGGACATAACTTCTGAGGTCATCAGTCCCCTAGAACTTAGAACTGCTTAAACCTAACTAACTTAAGGACATCACACACAACCCTGCCCTAGGCAGGATTCGAACCTGCGACCGTAGCGGTCGCGCGGCTCCAGACTGTAGCGCCGAGAACCGCTCGGCCACTCTGACCGGCGCTTGAGTACAGTATGCAGCTCCAAAAAAAGCAGGTTGCATTAGCTACGCCGTATTAAAGAGGCTTGCAAAGAGAAAGACAAGCGTGAAGAGCCGCGTCAAAGCAATGTTGGACAGAAGACCACGCCAATATGTTCAAATGTGTGTGGAATCTTAAGGGACTTCACTGCTAAGGTCATCAGTCCCTAAGCTTACACACTACTTAATCTAAATTATCCTAAGGACAAACACACACACCCATGCCCGAGGGAGGACTCGAACCTCCAGCCGGCCAGTGTAGCCGAGCGGTTCTAGGCGCTTCAGTCTGGAAACGCGCGACCGCTACGGTCGCAGGTTCGAATCCTGCCTCGGGCATGGATGTGTGTTACGTCCTTAGGTTAGTTAGGTTTAAGTAGTTCTAAGTTCTAGGGGACTGATGACCTCAGTTGTTAAGTCCCATAGTGCTCAGAGCCAACTCGAACCTCCGCCGGGACCAGCCGCACAGTTCATGACTGCAACGCCTAAGGCGGCTCGGCTAATCCCGCGCGGCACCACGACAATACGTACACATACGTGGGTGACACTATTGTCTTACAGCGTCGTTGACTGAGGGACTATGGCAGGCGGGCTCCAACATCCTCCTACCTCCCACCCTCCCGTAATGGGTGCCGATGTGCTCAGCTAACGTGAGGAAATGTTTCCTATTTCAAGGAAATAGGAGGAGGAGCTGAAGAGAGACAGATAAAACTGAAAATAGTTAGAAGCGTCGGGAGTGGAGTGGTGCAGGGACGTGCGCCACGCGGGAGTGTCTGCAGCACGCAGCGCGTCTCTCCGTGTTGCGCCTGCGGCTGGGCCTGCAATCCGACGCCTCGGACACGCTCCGTTGCCCCCACGGCTGCCAACCTGCGCACCGACACCTACTAAACACACGCACGCCTCTCGAGGCCCGAGTCCCCTGGGCAAGATGCGGGTGCAGATCCTTTCCTATCTCAGCAACTCACCGACCCCTAGTGTAATGACGCCTTTCATGAATTTTCGTGTAGGGAATAGTGCTGTACATGGAGGTGGCCGAGCGGTTCTATGCGTTACAGTCTGGATCCACGCGACCGCTACAGTCGCAGGTTCGAATCCTGCCTCGGGCATGCATGTGTGTGATGTCCTTAGTTAGGGTTAAGTACTTCTAATACTTTGAGTTTTGCCGATGACATTGTAATTCTGTCAGAGACAGCAAAGGACTTGGAAGACCAGCTGAACGGAATGGACAGTGTCTTGAAAGGAGGAAATAAGATGAACATCAACAGAAGCAAAACGAGGATAATGGAATGTAGTCGAATTAACTCCGCTGATGCTGACGGAATTAGATTAGGAAATGCGACACTTAAAGTAGTAAACGAGTTTTGCTATTTGGGGAGCAAAATAACTGATGATGGTCGAAGTAGAGAGGATATAAAATGTAGACTGGCAATGGCAAGGAAAGCGTTTCTGAAGAAGAGAAATTTGTTAACATCGAGTATAGATTTAAGTGTCAGTAATTCGTTTCTGGAAATATTTGTATGGAGTGTAGCCATGTATGGAAGTGAAACATGGACGATAACTAGTTTCGACAAGAAGAGAATAGAAGCTTTCGAAATGTGGTGCTGGAGAAGAATGCTGAAGATTAGACGGGTAGATCATATAGCTAAGGAGAAGGAATTGAATAGAACTGGAGAGAAGAGGAGTTTGTGGCACAACTTGACAAGAAGAAGGGACCGGTTGGTAGGACGTGTGCTGAGGCATCAGGGGATCACAAATTTAGCATTGGAGGGCAGCATGGACGGTAAAAATCGTAGAGGGAGACCAAGAGATGAATACACTAAGCAGATTCAGAAGGATGTAGGTTGTAGTAAGTACTGGGAGATGAAGAAGCTTGCACAGGATAGAGTAGCATGGAGAGCAGCATCAAACCAGTCTCAGGACTGGATACCACAACAACAACAAGTTCTAGGGGACTGATGACCTCAGAAGTTAAGTCCCATAGTGCTCAGAGCCATTTGAACCATTTGAGTATAGCGTACACAGGACAACATGATGTTTTTTGGTGAGTACTTCAGTCTAGCGACTGATTTTAGCACCGCATGAAGGAATGCGTACACAGACCGCCATAGGCAGCCACCGGAATGTTCTACAGTTTCTGTTCTTGTCATTGGCGGACACAGAAAAATATCAAGGAGGGGGCGTTACAGATATCTTGAGCTACCTTCACTTTTCCCGCAATAAAAATTGATCAATAATCTTAATATTTCTGCATCTGAAGGTAAACTAGCTTCCTATTCGGCCAATAGTCCGTATTTACACTACTGGCCATTAAAATTGCTACACCACGAAGATGACGTGCTACAGACGCGAAATTTAACCGACAGGAAGAAGATGCTGTGATATGCAATTGGTTAGCTTTTCAGAGCATTCACACAAGGTTGGCACCGGTGGCGACACCTACAACGTACTGACATGAGGGAAGTTTCCAACCGATTTCTCATACACAAACAGCAGTTGACCGGCGTTGCCCGGTGGAACATTGTTGTGATGCCTCGCGTAAGGAGGAGAAATGCGTACCATCATGTTTCCGATTTTGATAAACGTCGGATTGTAGCCTATCGCGAGTGCGGTTTATCGTATCGCGACATTGCTGCTCGCGTTGGTCGAGATCCAATGACTGTTAGCAGAATATGGAATCGGTGGGTGCAGGAGGGTAATACGGAACGCCTTGCTGGATCCCAACGGCCTTGTATCACTTATCCGCATGGCTGTAACGGATCGTGCAGCCACGTCTCGATCCTTGAATCAACAGATGGGGATGTTTGCAAGTCAACAGCCATCTGCACGAACAGTTCGACGACGTTTGCAGCAGCATGGACTATCAGCTCGGAGACCGTGGCTGCGGTTACCCTTGACGCTGCATCACAGACAGGAGCGCCTGCGATGGTGTACTCAACGACGAACCTGGGTGCATGAATGGCAAGTCGTAATTTTTTCGGATGAATTCAGCTTCTGTTTACAGCATCAGGATGGTCGCATCCGTGTTTGGCGACATCGCGGTGAACGCACATTGGAAGCGTGTATTCATCATCGCCATACTGGCGTATCACCCGGCGAGATGGTATCGGGTGCCATTGGTTACACGTCTCGGTCACCTGTTTTTCACATTGACGGCACTTTGAACAGTGGACGTTACATTTAAGATGTGTTACAACCCGTGGCTCTACCCTTCATTCGATACCTGCATTTCAGCAGGATAATGCACGACCGCATGTTGCAGGTCCTATACGTGCCTTTCTGGATACAGAAAATGTTCGACTGCTGTCCTGGCCAGCACATTCTCCATATCTCTCACCAATTGAAAACGTCTGGTCAATGGTGGCCGAGCAACTGGCTCATCACAATTCGCCAGTCACTACTCTTGATGAACTGTGGTATCGTGTTGAAGCTGCATGGGCCAAGCTCTGTTTGACTCAATGCCCAGGCGTATCAAGGCCGTTATTACGGCACGAGGTGGTTGTTCTGGGTACTGATTTCTCAGGATCTATGCACCCAAATTGCCTGAAAATGTAATCACATGTCAGTTCTAGAATACTATATTTGTCCAATGAATACCCGTTTATCATCTGCATTTCTATTTGGTGTAGCAATTTTAATGGTGAGTGGTGTATAAGGCTACGTGTCGAAAGTTCTAAAAAATGGTTCAGATGGCTCTAAGCACTATGGGACTAAACATCGGAGGTCATCAGTTACCTAGACTTTGAACTACTGGAACCTAACTAACCTACGGACATCACACACACCCATGCCCGAGGCAGGATTCGAACCTGCGACCGTAGCAGGCGCGTGGTTCCGGACTGAAGCGCCTAGAACCGCTCAGCCACCTCCATGCACAGCGCTATTCCCTACACGAAAATTCATGAAACGCGTCATTACACTAGGGGTCCGTGTGCTACTGAGATATATTTTACCTACCTATGTGCGAGACAGAAACGTGTAAAACACGATGACGCGGACGCGCGTGCTAGATCTTGTTAGACATGAGTTTGTGTTTAGTGCGGCATTTGTAAATATTTCGAGTTCTACACATTTAAGCGCTGTGTAACGTACTATTGTTATTTCTTTAGATACAGGTTTCTGTTGCAAGTAAAATTCTACATATTTTTAAAACTAGTTATGTAACTTGTGGACACTTAAAACCATGCTTCCTCGGTCGTCCACTGCCTTGTACCTTGAAACAGAAGATCTTTTACCAGGGAAAAAGTAATATTTGTAATTTCGCTATCAATTTTACCTATCTTGAAAATGGAAATTTGTGCGTTTCCAATAGCTTCTATTTCAAACAGTTTTTAACTTGTAACTTGTTTTCGATAGCACTTCTACTTAATATGATTTCACTTACTGACTATTGGTATGTATCAGAGTAATAGTATAGCAGACAGACAGATAAACACAGTATTGACAAGATTTTCTCGATTGCAAGGCTTTTAACTTTCAGTAGACTTTCGTTCCTAGGTGCATGGGCGTGTTTATTTTCACATTTGGAAAAATATTTAACAAGTTGCTATTTGAGGTGAAAAACTTCCTGCTGGCGATGACTGGTGCTGAACAGTTATACGTCATTGACGAGACTGGGCTAAACTATAAAATGCTGCCTCAAAAACCCCTGACTTCAAAGAATGAAACAACCAAAGGCACAATACTAGCACGGCACAGCTAAACCATTGCAAGATGCAGCAGTACAAGTGGTGACGATAAATTGATATCTGTAATCGTCAGTTCTAAGAAACCAAGAGCCTTCGAAAACATAAAAATGTCAGCATGTACTGTTCATTACAAAGCTCAAAAAAGTCCTTGGGTGAATGGTGATTTCTTTAAGGAACTGTTGATGATGCATTTGTTCCGGCTGTTAAAAAATACTCGACATCCAAAAACCGATCACCTCGTGCAGTTGTATCGCTAGATAATGCCCCAAGCCACCCTGTAAGCCGGCCGAAGTGGCCGTGCGGTTAAAGGCGCTGCAGTCTGAAACCGCAAGACCGCTACGGTCGCAGGTTCGAATCCTGCCTCGGGCATGGATGTTTGTGTTACCCTCAGGTTAGTTGGGTTTAACTAGTTCTAAGTTCTAGGGGACTAATGACCTCAGCAGTTGCGTCCCATAGTGCTCAGAGCCATTTGAACCATTTTTGACCCACCCTGTAAATCTGAACTTCAACAAGACAACATAAAAGCTAGGTCCCCCTCCCTCCTCCCGCTTAAGTGTAAATTTTTACGTAATTTTGATTTATTACATCGGTTTGAACTCTGTGACTTGTCCTGGTCCCAGAAATCACGTTTAATCGAGGTTCTACTGTACAAGCATTATGCTCAGATTTTTTGTTTGTTTCTAGGTGTGTGGGAATTTGGTAGTGGGAACAATTACGTTCTTCTCGAGTTAGTTAGTTAGTTAGTTAGTTACGTGTTCCATTGATCAATAGCATGGAAAAACCGTTATGATGTGGAACGTGTGCGCACAGGGAACAAGGTGTTTTTCTTTTTGCATTATAATGTTATACCTAAATATTTCTATTATCTATCCCATTCCCTTAAATGGCGCTAAATGCACGTATTATATCTCCAGATTTATTTACTCATATTCAAGAAGTCACCTATGGTTTAGAAGGAGTTGTCAAGGGGGTATCATTTCAATTTGTCTTTAAAACTATCACTGCTGTCTGTCAGACATTTTATTTCATCTGGTAATTTATCAAGAAGTGTTATAGCAGGATATTTTACCCCTTTCTGTGCCAAAGATAGGTTAAGTAAAGGATATTGTCCAACTGCATTTACTTGTGACGAGCATTTACTGCCATCATCCCAGTGCGTCCTCTTACATACACCAGAGACACTCAGCGTCAGTTATGAGACCGGTACGTTACGAGCCGGTCAGACCTCGGGGCCCGCAGAGGTCTGCATTGGAGCGCACCGGCGGACTTCCGGGTGGCCACCCGGCAGGCGCGCCGGCCGCCCCCACCACCGCCCCCGCTGCAGCCATGGGAAGCCTACAGTTCACAAGACTTTGTGCAAACGTGACATCATTTTGGGGTCACACGCTTGCGGGGGCGGGGGGAGGGGGGGGGGGGGAAACCAGCATTCAGTCCAGTAACGTATATATTTCACAGTTAAGGTGTCTCAACAAAACAAGTTTATTTTTAGAATCTCTGTAAACTAGTTTCAGGAATTGGTCTCTAATTTAAATTCGAAAGTGTGGGTAGCCATTCTGGCAGACTAATCACAGCAGCAGCTCACTTATATTATGTACAATGAATAAATGCTTTTTCAAAACACCGACGCATTGAGGATCTCTCAAAACACGTCAGTATTGGCAAAATTTCTTGTAACGAAATTACGAAAAATATAGTATTTTGTGGTTAAAGGTGTTTCTTCGGAAAAAGAAGTTTCTTAAGAGAACTAGCTCGTAATTTGTGTTTTATACACTATAGATGGCTTGAGACTAGGTTATGATTTAATTTTTTGCACATGTGTCAGTCTTTTTTGTGCTTCTTAGAGAGAGAGCACTCTTACACATACGTAACACTGAATATTACAAAACAAAAGAAAAATTCGGAGCAGGAATTAAAATCCATGGAGAACAAATAAAAACTTTGAGGTTCGCCGATGACATTGTAATTCGGTCAGAGACAGCAAAGGACTTGGAAGGGCAGTTGAACGGAATGGACAATGTATTGAAAGGAGAATATAAGATGATCAACAAAAGCAAAACGAGGATAATGGAATGTAGTCGAATTAAGTCGGGTGATGCTGAGGGAATTAGATTAGGAAATGAGACACTTAAAGTAATAAATGAGTTTTGCTGTTTGGGGAGCAAAATAACTGATGATGGTCGAAGAAGAGAGGATATAAAATGTAGACTGGCAATGGCAAGGAAAGCGTTTCTGAAGAAGAGAAATTTGTTTACATCGAGTATAGATTTAAGTGTCAGGAACTCGTTTGTGAAAGTATTTGTATGGAGTGTAGCCATGTATGGAAGTGAAAGATGGACGATAAATAGTTTGGACAAGAAGAGAATAGAAGCTTTCGAAATGTGGTGCTACAGAAGAATGCTGAAGATTAGATGGGTAGATCACTTAACTAATGAGGAGGTACTGAATAGGATTGGGGATAAGAGAAGTTTGTGGCACAACTTGACTAGAAGAAAGGACCCGTTGGTAGGACATGTTCTGAGGCATCAAGGCATCACAAATTTAGCATTGGAGAGCAGCGTGGAGGGTACAAATCGTAGAGGGAGACTAAGAGATGAATACACTAAGCAGATTCAGAAGGATGTAGGTTGCAGTAGGTACTGGGAGACGAAGAAGCTTGCACAGTATAGGGTACCATGGAGAGCTGCATCAAACCAGTCTCAGGACTGAAGACCACAACAGCAACAGCTTCTTTGAAATTAATACAGAAGTACCAGAACCTTTTAGAAACGCTTATGAGAAAGAAATTCGGTGACGGCAGACGTGAACCAGCTACGTAATTATAAAGCACTGCATAACTCCACACTTATAACCACTACACCACGATGAACCGGTGAAATTGCGGCCTTTCTCCTGTAAGTCATTATGCGACGTTTAATTATAACAACTATAGCAAGACCGTTGTCTTTCAATAAATCTTGGATGCGCCGTTGCTTTGAAACGGTATACTTTTATATACGTAATTTACGATAAGGAATCCGATATGGGGTCTCCCATCGAAGGCTAACGAATGCCGATAGCAATTACTGCGGTCTTCGATAACTGCGGGTGACGTCAAAGTGACATCACGTTTGCGGGGAGTGTGGTGAACTGTAGGTCACCACTGCAGCCACAGACACGGGCACCGCCGCCCCCGCCGCCCCCGCCGCCCCTGCCTAGCGGCGCAACGCTCACGGGGCGCTCCTGCCGTGTTGCGTCCCACCTCTGCCATCCCCTTCTTTGAGACAACGCTCATTGGAAACCAGCCAAGCTTGGGATAGTACACTACCAAAACAACGTAATGTATTCTTGGCGGTGAACGACAAAAGACGTTTATTTTTCGGCATGTCCGAAATACTTGGTGTTAGAAAAGTAAGTACAAGGTAAATGAGAATGAAGGCAATATTATAGAAACAGAACAAGAAGTAAATAAAGATGACATTTGAGATACGATACTGCGAAAAGAATTTGACAAAACACTCAAATACCTAAGTGGAAACAAGGTCCCTGCAGTAGACAACAATCTCTCAGAAGAGAGTCAGCCATCACTAAGCCATTCCGTCTTGTGCGCAGGATATGTCAGACAAGCGAAATACCCAGGCTTCAAGGAGGATGCAATACTTCCAGTTCTAAAGTGCGGTATCGGACGCTATCCGGTCGGCCGCCGCCAGTTACGTCGCCGCGTTTCCTACAGCCACCATGACGGCACAAGGCCGCTGCCGCGAACTATGACGCCGTTGGCAATGAGATGCAACGACATCGCTCGACTAGACTGGTCAGCATGTTCTCCAGACATGAACCCTACCGAACATGTCTGGGATGGATTGAAAAGGGCTGTTTATGGACGACGTGACCCACCGACCACTCTGAGGGAGCTACGCCGAATCGCCGTTGAGGAGTGGGACAATCTGGACCAACAGTGCCTTGATGACCTTCTGGATAGTACGCCACGACGAATACAGGCGTGCATCAGTGCAAGAGGACGTGCTACTGGGTATCAGAGATGTGTACAGCAATCTGGACCACCACCTCTGAAGGTCTTGCTATGTGGCGGTACAACATGCAATGTGTAGTTTTCATGAGCAGTAAAAAGGGCGTAAATGATGTTTATCTTAATCTCTATTCCAATTTTCTGTACAGGTACCGGAACTCTCGCAACCGAGGTGATGGAAAACCTTTTTCGATGTGTGTAAACAGGCTGTGTCTACCACAGCGTCTAATTTGACCTTGTGGCACCTATTGTCGGCCGGCCGAAGTGGCCGCGCGGTTCTGGCGCTGCAGTCTGGAACCGCGAGACCGATACGGTCGCAGGTTCGAATCCTGTCTCGGGCATGGATGTGTGTGATGTCCTTAGGTTAGTTAGGTTTAACTAGTTCTAAGTTCTAGGGGACTAATGACCTCAGCAGTTGAGTCCCATAGTGCTCAGAGCCATTTTTTGAACCACCTATTGTCCGTTTCTCGTCTCGGAAAGGTACCAAAAGTCGCAACAGCTGTTACAACGATATGGTGAAAGTAACAATAATGACAATAATGATACAGTAATTATTATCATTATTATCATTATTATTTGTTGTGCATTTTAACAGGTCCACGGATGTTGCTTATGTCTTTCTGAATTTTGCTTCGTTACTCATCACATGATGCTGAATTTTTCTGTTTAAATGATCTGGAAACTAAGCTACGATACGAGGATGAAATATCTGATAAGCTTTAGATGTGTTACCGAGTAAAAGTGGCCGGCCGAAGTGGCCGTGCGGTTAAAGGCGCTGCAGTCTGGAACCGCAAGACCGCTACGGTCGCAGGTTCGAATCCTGCCTCGGGCATGGATGTTTGTGCTGTCCTTAGGTTAGTTAGGTTTAACTAGTTCTAAGTTCTAGGGGACTAATGACCTCAGCAGTTGAGTCCCATAGTGCTCAGAGCCATTTTTTTTTCGAGTAAAAGTGGAACGTGGAAAACGAACACGTAAGGATATGATTTGACGAGAGAGATAATAGTACATTGCCCCATTAGGGCTATACGCTTTTTATTAAATTACTCTACTGTTTGATATAAGTGTGTGGTTTTCTTGTCCGCTTATTGCTGGGAACGGCTTTAGATGTGATGTGAATGCTATGCACATGCGTTTGGGAGCGTTAATGTTGAAGCGAGCAGCTTTTTCAGTAACGATCAATGTCTACCTAGTTCTAGATTGAGGTAAAATCTTGAAGAGTGTAGACTGGATCATAGCAACACATCTGTGGCCGCGGTACTACGTCAGACAGCGGCATCTGATGCAAACAGCCGCAGCTCTCTTTCCCAGCAAGTTCCTAACTCGCTTTTTCCCACTTGCTTTCGGCCACACTGGAGAGCCTTTGTACCAACAATAATAGCTCCAGATTTCCTGAAGTCGAAATTTGTGGACACAATAATTCATATTCAACATACTGAATATATAGGTTATGTAGTAATTTGATTATTATAGAATATGATCACCTGAACGAAGCACATATTATAATATACAAAGTTCTACTTTACATCTTCCATTCACGACACAGCACATAGCATCTATGAAATCTTATGGGACTTAACTGCTAAGGCTATCAGTCCGTAAGCTTACACACTACTTAACCTAAATTATCCTAAGGACAAACACACACACCCATGCCCGAGGGAGGACTCGAACCTCCACCGGGACCAGCCGCACAGTCGATGACTGCTGCGCCTTAAACCGCTCGGCTAATCCCGCGCGGCATAGCATCTCAAGGAAACGAGAAAAATCTGTTGCTATAAGTTTTGGCACTAGGCTCGGCCTCATTTTTGTGAACGGTATAAGAACAGAATTGGAAGTTGGTTTTCCTCCCTCGCTACGTTAGAGGATACTACAGAATTTTCCAGAAACCTACAACCCGGTTGTGATACAGACGAAGCAAACGCACTATACTAGAAACGTCAACTGAAACATTCTTGATGTTGAAAGTGTTTGGTTAAATTCCTCAAAAGACGGTAGAAGAACAGGATAACCGTTTTACCTTTGTATTTACTCGACGTGTATATTCCGGCTCCTCTAGCCCCTAGGTACTTCTTTAAGAAACGATTTATCTTCCTGTTGTCTTCCGTTTGCTGTCATTTCAGTTCTACGTTCATCCTGAAAAGTAGCCGAGATGTTTGTTGTTTACCTGTATGTTTCTCCGATGGTTTCAAGGTATTGAGATTCCCTCCCTTGATTTCAGTCCCACGTTATCACACTTTCTCCCGACTTGTGGTTCTTTGCAAGTGCCATTCTTGTGAAGCAGCTAGCATTTATTGTCTGGGGTCAGCCTGACTTACTCAAGTTCAGAGAGTACAGGCTTGAGGCGATGGCCGAAGGAATGTAAACGTCAGACAGGCTGGCCACAGAGAGGTACATTACATATCAGACACGCAGTATAACCCTTGAAACCGCATCATCACTCTACGATAAACTTCATAATAGCCGCCGCTGTTTATTTTAGAGCTGAATATTAAACAAAAATGTCAGTTTTCTCTGGTTGCAACCTGATGTTAAAATTTCATAGTTTCTTCGGAACTCTTTTTGACGAACATTTAGAAAAGCTGTATTTGCTGTCGGTTCACAGTCTTCATGACCACAATTGATTGTACGTTTAGTACGTTTAGGAAAATGTTATGAGGTCTTTACGTAGCAATCTGCTTTCGAAAAATACCTCCTGTTGCCGAACTGCTTGGTGCATATCTTTTTGAAGTAAGTTCGTTATTAACATTCTCCTTTTGTCTAATCGTTCCGGAGGGAGATAAGGTTCTTAATCATCTGTCTAAAGACTACGGGTAAAATAAAGCTGTAACTAAAGACTTACGTCAACTTTATGTCTAACGAATTTTATTTTTTTATTTTTGCAGGTATGTAAAGAGCGACTGAAAGAACCAAAATGCTTCTGTCATAATATTATCACGAGGTCAGACGAATCATTGAGAAAATGAGGTAAGTTTTGCATGGATGATATGTTGTAGTTCATGGGTAATATGTTTTACTTATGACTACTGTAGAAAGGGGATACGTGCCCCACATGCTGTTTCGCGAATAGTCTTTTGTTGTGTTGCTTCGTATATGAGGAATGCAGATCAGATGACTAAAAAGTGAGCACACACTTTGTCTTTTACGAAGCTTCTAAATGTGAAGAATTACGGGTTCAATATGTGAGGATATCGAATACACACTTTCTCGCTGAGTTACGAAATTTGTTTGCTTGCCTTATATACGCATTGCACTGCACTCAACACCTTTCTGGTCCCGAATGTGGCAAAGAACTGATCAGATGAAAATCAACATTTCCAGTAGGAATCTTTCACTGTGCGGCGAGTGCACAATGTTACGAAACTTCGTAACAGTTGAAAACATCTACGTTTGCCTTTCACTGGCAAGGACAGAAGCATTGGCAGACTGAAGCTTTGAGCTGCATTGAGAAGTGCGGGTAAGTAGCTCACATGGTAAGAGCAAACTGCCACACAGTTGCCGCCAGCTATGATGTTACAAGACATTAACTGTTCTCCGTAGTTCCGTGCCAGGTGCTATCACTCGATTACGAACAATACAGAAATATTTTTTATGGCTGCAGTGAAAGCAAGATAAGTATCTTATCTGTCTCTGCACCAGATAACGCATGACAGAAATATTATCACCAGCTTAGTTAAGTCACGTAGTTTCATTCAGACCAGAGTCTGGAGAAATCGACACAGGAAGAGTTCGCTCTTTCACCGTTAGGTCTGGTTTCATTTTTGCCATTGTTTCGGACTCAAGTGGATTACATCTACTAAGTCCACTGCAGCTAGAAACCGTGTTCGAAATGTGATTTAACTGCCTCGGGTGTCTGTCATTATTCCCTGAAAAGACATGGCCGCCACCCTAATCACAGCTCCATAGTTCACCTTACGGTGTGTGGCGGAGGTTACATGCGGTAGCACTATCTTCCTCATCCCCCCTTTTTTTCCCGTTCGCAGATGGGTGCACGGAAAGAACGACTGCCGCCGATGAAGCTCCGTATGCGGTCATTTCGCGAGATACAAGTGGGACGGAGTAGTACGTGAGCCGACCCTTCGCCTCTTGCACTGTGCGCTCACTGAACTTCAGCAGAAAACCTGTCCGCTATGCACCACGCCTCTCTTGTAGCGTTTACCACTGGACTTTGTTTAGCATCCCGGTAATGCTCGATCACATACTAAACAATCCCGTGGCATAACGCGGCGTTATTCATCTAACCTGATAAGGCTCCGATACTGATAACTTGATGAGCAAAACCCAAGAATTGCTGTACAAGTAAGCCACTTTGCGGGACTAACTGATAAATACCTGGAAACGAATCAAATGAATTAGTTGGCGTACTGTTCTGAATTAACAATACCTTTTTTCATACGCGTGTATAAAATATGTCAGGAGACGTGCAAGGTTCTCACGTGAGTTTAGAGAAAGAGCGCAACAAAAGTACGCTACTGGCCATTAAAATTGCTACACCACGAAGATGACGTGGTACAGATGCGAAATTTAACCGACAGGAAGAAGATGCTGTGATATGCAAATGATTAGCTTTTCAGAGCATTCACACAAGGTTGGCGCCGGTGGCGACACCTACAACGTGCTGGCATGAGGAAGGTTTCCAACCGATTTCTCATACACAAACAGCATTTGACCTGAGTTGCCTGGTGAAACGTTGTTGTGATGCCTCGTGTAAGGAGGAGAAATGCGTACCATCACGTTTCCGTCTTTGATAAAAGTCGGATTGTAGCCTATCGCGATTGCGGTTTATCGTATAGCGACATTGCTGCTAGCGTTGGTCGAGATCCAATGACTGTAAGCAGAATATGGAATCGGTGGGTTCAGAAGGGCAATACGGAACGCCGTGCATGATCCAAACGGCCTCGTATCACTAGCAGTCGAGATGACAGGCATCTTATCCGCAAGGCTGTAACGGATCGTGCAGCCCCGTCTCGATCCCTGAGTCAACAGATGGGGACGAACAGTTCGATGACGTGTGCAGCAGCATGAACTATCAGCTCCTGTAAGGGCCTTTCTGGATACAGAGAATGTTTGACTGCTGCCCTGGCCAGCACATTCTCCATATCTCTCACCAATTGAATGGTGGCCGAACAACTGGCTCGTCACAATACGGCAGTCACTACTCTTGATGAACTGTGGTATCGTGTTGAAGCTGCATGGGCAGCTGTACCTGTACACGCCATCCAAGCTCTGTTTCACTCAATGCCCAAGCGTATCAAGGCCATTATTACGGGCAGAGGTGGTGGTTCTGGGTACTGATTTCTCGGGATCTACGCACCCAAATTGCTTGAAAATGTAATCAGATGTCATTTCTAGTATAATATATTTGTCCAATGAATACCCGTTTATCATCTGCATTTCTTCTTGGTGTAGCATTTTTAATGGCCAGTAGTGTGTTGCGTTGTGTCGCAGGGTGCGCTAGAGCAGTTCCGTGAGGGCGACCAGACCGCTGATGTCCAGAGATCGAATCTAAATCCTTTATTTTCTTATGAAAGGCTATTTCAGGTTTTCGGAGTTTGAGTAGAATGCATCTTTTGTTTGTCCAGTTTGTTTACCATTTGGACTTATTCGTGTGTCGAATAATAAAAGTTCTAGAAAGTGGATAAACCACCCTGTGGCAGTGCTCCAACCACAAATGATGCACGTACGGCGTTGGCGAGAGAACTTCTGAGTGGGTGCTAAATCGAGCAGAAATGGCTAATCACCCCTGTCTGCGAGGCGTACTCAAGTCGCTTGTTGGTAAACCACTGTATTTCGTATCATGTCAAAGAGTTGCGAACTTTATTTTTTGTAGAGATGTATAACGCTAAAATAAAATGTTGATTGCCGTTTATAACCTGTTGGAGTAGAAACCTGTTCTAAAAATTATAAGAGGTTACTGACCTCCCCACATGTTCTGCTTAAATAGCTGAGACGTTATAGAATGAAAAAGGATGTAGATGGAAGTCTATAATTGGTTCAAATGGCTGTGAGCACTATGGGACTTAACATCTGTGGTCATCAGTCCCCTAGAACTTAGAACTACTTAAACCTAACTAGCCTAAGGACATCACACACATCCATGCCCGAGGCAGGATTCGAACCTGCGACCGTAGCGGTAGCGCGGTTCCAGACTGAAGCGCCTAGAACCGCACGGCCACACCTGCCGGGCGAAGTCTATAATTCACTTGCATGTTTGCTTTCCTCAAGTAAAGACATGTAGCCTTTACACTGAGGTAACAAAGTCACAGGACAGTAATATTCACATATACGCACGGGAATAATATCGCGTACGCCAGGTATAAACGAGTAGTGCACTGGCGGAGTTGTCATTTGTTCTCAGGTGATTCACGTGGAAAAACTCGCCGCGCAACGGGAATTAACAGACTTTGAACACGGAATGGTTGTTGGAGCTAGACGCATGGGACATTCCAATTCGGAAAGCATTAGCGAATTCAGTATTCCGAGATCCACAGTGTCAAGAGTGTGCCGAGAATATCAAATTTCAGGCATTACCTGTTACCACAGAAAACGCAGTGGCTGACAGCCTTCACTTAACGACCGAGATCAGCGGCGTATACGTGCAGCTGTCGGTGCTAACAGACAAGCAACATAAGTAAAGTCATCAGAAGATCAAAACAAATTGAAAAATGTTGTAGAAAAGATATCTGTATGCTGCAAAAATTGGCAATTGAGCCTGAATAAAGAAAAGTGTTAGGTCATTCATATCAGTGCTAAAAGGAATCCGTTACTCTTCGGTTACACGACAAATCGGTCACATATAAAGGCCGTACATTGAACCAAATACCTAGGAATTACAATTACGAACAACTTAAATTGGAAGGAACACATAAAAAATGTTCTGGGGAAGGCTAAACAAAGACTGCGTTTTATTGGCAGGACAGTTAGACACTTAGGCAGAGCGCTTAGAAGATGTAACAGATCTATTAAAGAGACTGCCTACACTACGCTTGTCCGTCCTCTTGTGATATATATATATATATATATATATATATATATATATATATATATATATATACAGGGCTATTACAAATGATTGAAGCGATTTCATAAATTCACTGTAGCTCCATTCATTGACATATGGTCACGACACACTACAGATACGTAGAAAAACTCATAAAGTTTTGTTCGGCTGAAGCCGCACTTCAGGTTTCTGCCGCCAGAGCGCTCGAGAGCGCAGTGAGACAAAATGGCGACAGGAGCCGAAAAAGTGTATGTCGTGCTTGAAATGCACTCACATCAGTTAGTCATAACAGTGCAACGACACTTCAGGACGAAGTTCAACAAAGATCCACCAACTGCTAACTCCATTCGGCAATGGTATGCGCAGTTTAAAGCTTCTGGATGCCTGTGTAAGGGGAAATCAACGGGTCGGCCTCGTGTGAGCGAAGAAACGGTTGAACGCGTGCGGGCAAGTTTCACGCGTAGCCCGCGGAAGTCGACGAATAAAGCAAGCAGGGAGCTAAACGTACCACAGCCTACGGTTTGGAAAATCTTACGGAAAAGGCTAAAGCAGATGCCTTACCGTTTACAATTGCTACAAGCCCTGACACCCGATGATAAAGTCAAACGCTTTGAATTTTCGGCGCGGTTGCAACAGTTCATGGAAGAGGATGCTTTCAGTGCGAAACTTGTTTTCAGTGATGAAGCAACATTTTTTCTTAATGGTGAAGTGAACAGACACAATGTGCGAATCTGGGCGGTAGAGAATCCTCACGCATTCGCGCAGCAAATTCGCAATTCACCAAAAGTTAACGTGTTTTGTGCAATCTCACGGTTTAAAGTTTACGGCCCCTTTTTTTTCTGCGAAAAAAACGTTACAGGACACGTGTATCTGGACATGCTGGAAAACTGGCTCATGCCACAACTGGAGACCGACAGCGCCGACTTCATCTTTCAACAGGATGGTGCTCCACCGCACTTCCATCACGATGTTCGGCATTTCTTAAACAGGAGATTGGAAAACCGATGGATCGGTCGTGGTGGAGATCATGATCAGCAATTCATGTCATGGCCTCCACGCTCTCCGGACTTAACGCCATGCGATTTCTTTCTGTGGGGTTATGTGAAAGATTCAGTGTTTAAACCTCCTCTACCAAGAAACGTGCCAGAACTGCGAGCTCGCATCAACGATGCTTTCGAACTCATTGATGGGGACATGCTGCGCCGAGTGTGGGAGGAACTTGATTATCGGCTTGATGTCTGCCGAATCACTAAAGGGGCACATATCGAACATTTGTGAAGGCCTAAAAAAACTTTTTGAGTTTTTGTATGTGTGTGCAAAGCATTGTGAAAATATCTCAAATAATAAAGTTATTGTAGAGCTGTGAAATCGCTTCAATCATTTGTAATAAATACTGTATGTGTGTGTGTGTTGTTCAATGGAATGTGGGGTCTTATTATTTTATTTTATTTAATTTTGGTTGCACTGCAAAGATATGCGAAGGCACGGATCGTTCTTAGATTTTACTTATACAAAAATGTAGCGAGGGATACTGTATAATGATTGAAGTTACTTAGACGAATCCGTGCTCAAAAGCGGATAATCATTGTAGAGTATATACACACAGAAAGAAGTATTTCACCATTTTCAATACGTAGGACCTACGTATGATTTAATTTCGTCTTTGTGCAGGCCAAGTCTGTGTCCTATTGCACGTAAGATTGCACTTAACATAAATCGTCTGAATAAATCGTTAAGCACTTTGAAAATATCAATTTCGTATAGATCATAAATGAAAGAAATAATATCGCCGATCTCTAGCGTCGTCTGTGGAAAGAACAGGATAATGATTACGATAATTTGAAATTGCCGCGGAATGGCGGCTAATTGTCGCCGTGCAACAATATTCTTTTAAAAATGATGGGACAAACAAGTGGGATATGTGGTGCAGTTTACAGTTACAATTAACAACAGCATTACTTTAGATATATATTGGAGCTTACTGCTCAAATAATAAAACATGTACATAGCTTATTATGTAGATTGCGCTCAATGGCGTCCTTTCAGCACAAGACAAAGCAAAAGAGAGCCCGGCGCTTTTTGTTTCATGACGATACCAAAAAAACAAAGATAATACTAATGCTTATGTTACAAATAATAGTTTTTCTTTATAATCGCATTATTCCTGGACTTTCAGTAGTTTCTTTTACATACGACAAATATAGTTGCTTAATATCGTGGAAAAATTGTTTAATAATTTATAGTTCTCATAATCTGGGCCATAGAACGTCATACTGTTAAAGACTACTGCCGCGCGGTATGGGATTCTTACCAGATAGGATTGACGAAGTACATCGAGGAAGTTCGAAGAAGGGCAGCACGGTTTCTATTATCGCGAAATATGGGAGAGAGTGTCACTGAAATGATGCAGGACTTGGGATGGACATAAGTAAAACAAAGCCGTTTTTCGTTGCGGCAGAATCTTCTCACGAAATTTCAATCAACAATTTTCTCCTCCGAATGCGAAAATAGTTTGTTGACGACAACCTACATAGGGAGAAACAATCATTATAATAAAATAAGGAAAATCAGAGCTCGCACGGGAAGACAGAGGTGTTCGCTTTGTCCACGCGCTATACGAGACTGGAATAATAGAGAATTATTATTAAGATGGTTCGAGGAACCCTCTACCAGGTACTTAAATGTGATTTGCTGAGTATCCATGTATATCTAGACGTAGACTGCGTGAAATAACCGTAGAAATCAATGTGGAACCTAGGGTGAACGTTTTCGTCAGGACAGTGGGCTATGGCAGCAGACAGTCGATGGCAGTCCTTGCGTTAACGTACGGTAGCGAGAACTAGGCAATAAACAGATCAGATAGGAGGAAATTAAATGTTTCGTGATGGCAGGCTGCTCACTTCTACATGAATCAGAAAGTAATGATATGCGGATGTACTGGAAATTTCCAGTACAACTAACAGAATACTGGAGAATAAACAGGAATTGTGGAGAATATGGAACGAATGGGCCGCGCGGAGTGGCCGTGCGGTTTAGGGCGCCATGTCACGGATTGCGCGGACCCTCCCGCCGGAGGTTCGACTCCTCCCTCGGGCATGGATGTGTGTGTTGTTCTTAGCATAAGTTAGTTTAAGAAGTGTGTAAGTCTAGAGACCGATGACCTCCGAAGTTTGGTCCCGTAGGAATTCACACACATTTGAACATTTGGAACGAATGATCAGAAACAGAATTCCGAAGATTTTGCTAAATTAAGGGGAACGACGGAATGTAGGAATACACATCACCAGGTGAGGAGAAACAGATCTAAACGGAAAAGTTGTTAATGGTGATGTTGTTGACGTCTAATGATAGGTAGTAAACTGCAGTCTATCTACATCCATACTCCGCAAGCCACCTGACGGTGTGTGGCGGAGGGGTATCTTGAGTACCTCTATCGGTTCTCCCTTCTATTCCAGTCTCGTATTGTTCGTGGAAAGAAATATTGTCGGTATGGCTCTGTGTGGGCTCTAATCTCTCTGATTTTATCTTCATGGTCTCTTCGCGAGATATACGTACGAGGGAGCAATATACTGCTTGACTCCTCGGTGAAGGTATGTTCTCGAAACTTCAACAAAAGCCTGTACCGAGCTACTGAGCGTCTCTCCTGCAGAGTCTTCCACTGGAATGTATCTGTCATCTCCGTAACGCTTTCACGATTACTAAATGATCCTGTAACGAAGTGCGCTGCTCTCCGTTGGATCTTCTCTATCTCTTCTATCAACCCTATCTGGTACGGATTCCACACTGGTGAGCAGTATTCAAGCAGCGGGCGAACAAGCGTACTGTAACCTACTTCCTTAGTCGTTAGTTCGCCTCTCTCCAGAATGAAAGTGCTTAGCTTAGATTACAAGTAGGAAGTCGCTACGTTTCCTAACCTACTTCCTTCGCTCTAGTTTTATTCCAGTTTCTTTTCAGCCGGGGAGAGCTTTATTAATGAGTGTAAAGGTGTTCTCCTTCGGGATGAACAAGTTGTTGCACTCTCGGTTTTGCGAGGGGAGCTTTGTTGTGCCGGCTGGGGTAGCAGTTACGCAGCTTGTGCATTGGTTAGCGCTGGCGGATGGCTTCCAGAAGGCGGTAGGAAGCGGCGGCGGCGGCGGCAGCTGGGAGGAAGGAACACCCGCGCCCGAGTTTTTGAGCCTGCGCGACGCAGCGCAGTGCAGGGCGACCCACTTCCCACCGCTGGCCCCGGCAGCGGCTCCCAGCTTCCCACACCGTGTATCTGTGGACCCGCCCACTACGCTAGCGTGTGAGCTCCTCTAAATGTGGTTTTCGAACTTTGAAGCGTCGCTTCCTACAGGGAGGTAATCAGCGATGTTCCTTCCAACCTCGGGAACAGGTATTGCCCCGTTGGAATACAACGTGAGGATTTCCTAGAGCGAACGATACCAACTCGGGCACTACTTGATTTCTTACGAAGCGCTCGTTATTGACGGTACCTGCCTTCAGAGCAGACACGGTCGCCATTACAGCCAATGAACATTGAACTGGGCCTGATGAAGCTCAGTGTGACAGCCTGTCCAGAGGTGCAGAATGCTTCTAGTATCTCTCCGTGACGTTTTCTCATCAGTCACAAGCGATACTGAAATTGGCGTATTTGTTGTACCTGACATACGAAAGATGACGTTCGATTCCAACTATGTATGAAAACTGACTGCGTGTGAGTGTTGAGACTGGTTGAAGGAGATTGATAGGAAGTCCTCAAGCAACAAAAACGACCCACGTGATATTTCTGTTGTAGCCAATAACCTAGAAAATTTTAAGAACGAGCTTCAAGATTCATTTTTGAATATCGACCTTGGTTTTTTAGCTGGAAATGTGGGTGATGTAACTAAGGAAAAAAATGTGAGCTCTTTCATCAAGACATCTAAATGATGGAAAGACGGTATCAGGGCTGCTGGAATACCAAATGACTAGAGATGTTGGTCACTTCAGCTAAAAGTCCGCCTCCGGTAAGTGAGCGGTCAGCGCGACAGAATGTCAATCGTAAGAGCCTGGGTTCGCTTCCCGGCTGCGTCGGAGATTTTCTCCGCTCAGGGACTGGGCGTTGTCCTGATCATCTTCATTTCATCCCCATCGACGCGCAAGTCGCCGAAGTGACATCAAATCGAAAGACTTGCACCCGCCGAACGGTCTACTCGACGGGAGGCCCTAATAACACTTCAGCTATATATATATATATAAAAATAAAGGTCCAAATGGCTCTGAGCACTATGAGACTTAACATCTGAGGTCTTCAGTCCCCTAGAACTTAGAACTACTTAAACCTAACTAACCTAAGGACATCACACACATACATGCCCGAGGCAGGATTCGAAACTGCGACCGTAGGAGCCGCGTGGTTCCGGACAGAAGCGCCTAGAACCGCTCGGCCACAGCGGCCGGCGTCACTACAGCGAGACTCGCAAAAGCAGTTTCTCGTGGCGATATGCTGAGATCTGAAGAGAACTGATCTTAGGCCCAGAAAGCGACGAAGAACATTCTGCTTCTCTGTTACAAAGATGGCCCTGATGAAGTTTACCAACTTAAATGCCTCGGTTGAATAGATTGTAGAGGGCTGGAAGTTTTGGAAAATGACTTAGCCTCTCAGAAACAAAAAGTAGAAGAAGGAAAATTAGTATTTTTACGCAATTTTATCCATCCTACTGAAGCTCGCAACTTTGATACCGGATCCTGTTGGTAGGATCATAAAACGGAACAGAATGCCATACCGGCCGCATGTGCCTTCAGAGTCTAGGCAGGAAGTAAGCGGCGAAGGCGTTTCTGTCCCATTCGGATAATTCCTTCGTGGTGCGTCGTTGTCTTCTTCTGTCTTAGAGTGTATACTACGGGCCAGTCGTAATGTGGCCATCCTGTACTTGCAGAATGAAGGGATATGAGAGATGTGTCACAGTCAGACCTGTTGAGAACCGAATTGTGAGATGTTAGATCTTTGCCATGGCTGGTGCCTCGCGCTCGTGTGGAGAGAGGGCAGCTGGGACCAGCAGGTGGGAGTGCATCGGCCCGAGTGCGGCCGCCGGCGAGTTGCGCGTAAACAGTGGGAAGTCGGCCGCGTGTACTCCGCGGCGCCACGGCGTCGTCCGTGGGCGCGGCGCAAGTGGCTAACTGGCGGCCGGCACGCGCTTCGCTACGCGCGCGCTATTACCGGATTTACGAGCACTGATTCTCCCCGGCAGTCGGCCAGCCGCCACTGACCGCGACCGTCTCGTGCAATTTCTGGGGAAGACTTCCTCGTTGCTGACGCACATTCCTGCGGGCGCGCTCGAACCAGAGGCGGCGGGTTCGATTCTTGGTGATGCAAGAAATTGGGGTCATCAGTATTTGGACTTCATCAGGAGCAGAGTCATTGTCGTGACGATCGTTACCCCCAGGCTGTGATCCAACGTCAAGTGTGTAAGGTGCCTCTTCTACATCTACATCTACATTTATACTCCGCAAGCCGCCCAACGGTGTGGGGCGGAGGGCACTTTACGTGCCACTGTCATTACCTCCCTTTCCTGTTCCAGTCGCGTATGGTTCGCGGGAAGAACGACTGTCTGAAAGCCTCCGTGCGCGCTCGAATCTCTCTAATTTTACATTCGTGATCTCCTCGGGAGGTATAAGTAGGGGGAAGCAATATATTCGATACCTCATCCAGAAACGCACCCTCTCGAAACCTGGACAGCAAGCTACACCGCGATGCAGAGCGCCTCTCTTGCAGAGTCTGCCACTAGAGTTTGCTAAACATCTCCGTAACGCTATCACGGTTACCAAATAACCCTGTGACTAAACGCGCCGCTCTTCTTTGGATCTTCTCTATCTCCTCCGTCAACCCGATCTGGTACGGGTCCCACACTGATGAGCAATACTCAAGTATAGGTCGAACGAGTGTTTTGTAAGCCACCTCCGTTGTTGATGGACTACATTTTCTAAGGACTCTCCCATTGAATCTCAACCTGGTACCCGCCTTACCAACAATTAATTTTATATGATCATTCCACTTCAAATCGTTCCGCACGCATACTCCCAGATATTTTACAGAAGTAACTGCTACCAGTGTTTGTTCCGCTATCATATATTCATACAATAAAGGATCCTTCTTTCTATGTATTCGCAATACATTACATTTGTCTATGTTAAGGGTCAGTTGCCACTCCCTGCACCAAGTGCCTATCCGCTGCAGATCTTCCTGCATTTCGCTACAATTTTCTGATGCTGCAACGTCTATGTATACTACAGCATCATCCGCGAAAAGCCGCATGGGACTTCCGACACTATCTACTAGGTCATTTATATATATTGTGAAAAGCAATGGTTCCATAACACTCCCCTGTGGCACGCCAGAGGTTACTTTAACGTCTGTAGACGTCTCTCCATTGATAACAACATGCTGTGTTCTGTTTGCTAAAAACTCTTCAATCCAGCCACACAGCTGGTCTGATATTCCGTAGGCTCTTACTTTGTTTATCAGGCGACAGTGCGGAACTGTATCGAACGCCTTCCGGAAGTCAAGAAAAATAGCATCTACCTGGGAGCCTGTATCTAATATTTTCTGGGTCTCATGAACAAATAAAGCGAGTTGGGTCTCACACGATCGCTGTTTCCGGAATCCATGTTGATTCCTACGTAGTAGATTCTGGGTTTCCAATAACGACATGATACGCGAGCAAAAAACATGTTCTAAAATTCTACAACAGATCGACGTCAGAGATATAGGTCTATAGTTTTGCGCATCTGCTCGACGACCCTTCTTGAAGACTGGGCCTACCTGTGCTCTTTCCCAATCATTTGGAACCTTCCGTTGCTCTAGAGACTTGCGGTACACGGCTGTTAGAAGGGGGGCAAGTTCTTTCGCGTACTCTGTGTAGAATCGAACTGGTATCCCGTCAGGTCCGGTGGACTTTCCTCTGTTGAGTGATTCCAGTTGTTTTTCTATTCCTTGGACACTTATTTCGATGTCAGCCATTTATTCGTTTGTGCGAGGATTTAGAGAAGGAACTGCAGTGCGGTCTTCCTCTGTGAAACAGCTTTGGGAAAAGGTGTTTAGTATTTCAGCTTTACGCGTGTCATCCTCTGTTTCAATGCCATCATCATCCCGGAGTGTCTGGATATGCTGTTTCGAGCCACTTACTGATTTAACGTAAGACCAGAACTTCCTAGGATTTTCTGTCCTCTTACGTGAGGGAGACAATTTTACCAGTTTTAATAAATTGTTGTCTCTTATTGATGTATTCACGAAAGTTAGGAAGTGCTGCAGTCCGTGGCCGGCCATGAATCGGAGAGCATTTCCCACGCTGGCTGGCTGGCTGGCTGGGTGACGAAGCGATATGTCGCGCGTAGTGAGGTGATTCTCGGCGCTGAACCGTAGCAACAAGCGTCAGCCTGGGAAATATACATGGCGGGAAGTACCGCCATCTTGGCGCCAAAGTCACCGATTTTGTTTATTTATATTTAATAATTAAAGTCATTTATGACAACAATAATACTAGGAGGAGCCTCTGCATGTTTAAAACTATTTATCATAATTTTGCCACGTTAAAATTCAGACCCGCTCATTAACAAATGCATATCTTAGTAAGTACGAACTTGATCGGAAATCCACGAACTGTGATGAAACTAGTTAGAGATACGGACTGCGCGCCAAAGTCGGCAGTCGACGTTAAGAGCTCTTCCTGTCTTGTTCGACTATAGCCATGCTCTCGGTTACGAGTAGTTTGTGACGTGAGTGTTTCATTATTGATGTAAAAGGAATAAAAGTGGTATTACGGCATTCTGAATGTTAATTTCGAGTAAATAGAAACCCCAAAGTTGATCGACAGCAATTTCAGATAATTAGCTTCCACCGACAGAAACATCCAAGGCGCCAATGAAGAATCTGCACGGGATGACATTTACGAGAGCTACACCGCGCACAGGTAGGAGGAAATCAGACGACACGACCCACCAAGGCGGATCAAGGAAGGTCCGACTTACACTCGCAAATTCCGGCTGGAAATACTGACCAGTTACACTGTACGTCACACATGCCACCCTCTACGGACTCGCGGCTAAGCTGACTAATAACAGTATCGCTTTAGAAGCGAGGGGATCTTCCAAGTGTTACGGCCTTTACGTGTCCGTGGAGTCCTGGAGACGGAGCACGTGACACTGTTCATGATCGTGCATTACATATTTCTGACATTGCCAGTCTGGGGGCGATACCTGAAGAAAACTTCGCAAGCTTAGATCGCTAAAAAAGCAATTTACTGGATGACCGGTTTCGACAGAACTATGCTGTCATCATCGTATCTGCACGAGGAGGAACAGAAGTTGGTGGGAAAATTTTTGCGGGCGTGACATTATAACTTGATAAACTGTCTTTCTACAAAACCTATGCAGTTATAACACACTTAATGGTTTAAAATTTTTATAGCTTATTGTCCATCAGCGTCGCAAGTTGCTTCACACTGCGTACGCATTCCCGCTATCATGAAGTCCACTACACGTCAGTATGCCAAATATTAAAAGTATTATGTACAAACATAACTATGTCGTACCGATAAAAGTGTTCACGCCTGAAGAATCTCTTTTTAAACTCCTTTCTACAGTTAGCGTACTGCGTGTTTAGTGCCATACAATATATTTTGGATAAACGTCAGCATCGGTAGTAAATATTGAAATACTCAATTTTACAGATCGAGTTTGGTCACTTTGTAACTATTTTCAGTGCTAAAATACGTAAGAATCATCAGACATGAGGATTTAACACAAATATGGCCCTATTTATAACCACCATAAAAAATGCGGAAACAGAAAAATATGTACAAATAAACATATTCTTGTACCTACCGAATTACTGGAACCTTGTAGGTTCACATCATAATATCATAACATTTCCTATGAGGCATGACATGTACTGTGATTGTTACTTCCAACGACTTGCAAAATGATTTAGATAAGATATCAGTATGGTGCGAAAAGTGGCAATTGATTCCGAATAAGGAAAAGTTTGAAGTAATCCGCATGAGTCCTGAAAGAAATCAGCTAAATTCCGATTACGCGATAAGTCACACAAATCTGAAGACTGGAAATTCAACTAAATACTTAGGGATTACAATTACAAATAACCTAAATTGAAATGCTCACATAGAGCCTGTTGTTGATAATTCTTCCGGGTTATATGGCCGTGGTCCATGAAATACTTCTATTCCTAACGTTTCGTCCAATACTACGTTGGATATCCTCAGAGGTATGGCTGGTCCTGTTGAGTCCTGCCGAGTCGTTGGATATCCAACGTAGTATTGGACGAAACGTTAGGAATAGAAGTATTCCATGGACCACGGCCATATAACCCGGAAGAATTATCAACACCTGTACCATCCGGTCGTGAAAGCCTTCATTGTATGCTCATATAGATAATATTGTGAGTAGAACAAACCAAACACTGCGATTCATTGGCAGAACACTTAAAAGGTGTAACAGGTCTACTAGAGAGACTGCTTACACCACTCTTGTCCGCCCTATTCTGGAGTATTGCTGTGCATTGTGGGATCCGCATCAAGTGGGACTGACGGATGACATCGAAAAAGTACAAAGTTTTGTATTATCGCGAAATAAGGGGTGATAGTGTCACAGACATGATACGTGAACTGGAGTGGCAATCATTAAAACAGAGGCGTATCTCTTTGCGACGGGATCTTCTCATGAAATTTCAATCACCAGTTTTCTCCTCCGATTGCGAAAATATTCTGTTGGCACCCACCTACATAGGGAGAAATGATCATCACGATAAAATAAGAGAAATCAGGGCTCGCACAGAAAAATTTAAGTGCTCGTTTTTCCCGCGTGCCGTTCGAGAGTGGAACGGTAGAGAGACAGCTTGAAGGTGGTTCATTGAACCCTCTGCCAGGCACTTTATTGTGAGTAGCAATCACGTAGATGTAGATTTACATTCTACTCAGAATTTTGAATATTTTGAGGAGACGTTGGGCAAAAAATGTGTCGTCGCTGCTATCTTTGCTGGTAAGAATAGACTTATCTGGCGAAGCAGTTGATAGAAATATGTTGACAACGCTATCTTTGCTGGTATACCGGGTGATCAAAAAGTCAGTATAAATTTGAAAACTGAATAAATCACGGAATAATGTAGATAGAGAGGTACAAATTGACAAACATGCTTGGAATGACATGGGGTTTTATTAGAACCAAAAAAATACAAAGTTCAAAAAATGCCCGACAAATAGCGCTTCATCTGATCAGAATAACAATAATTAGCATAACAAAGTAAGACAAAGAAAAGATGATGTTCTTTACAGTAAATGCTCAATATTTCCACCATCATTCCTCAACAATAGCTGTAGTCGAGGAATAATGTTGTGAACAGCACTGTAAAACATGTCCGGAGTTATGGTGAGGCATTGGCGTCGGATGTTGTCTTTCAGCATCCCTAGAGATGTCGGTCGATCACGATACACTTGCGACTTCAGGTAACCCCAAATCCAATAATCCCACGGACTGGGGTCTGGGGACATGGGCGGCCAAGCATGAAGAAAGTGGCGGCTGAGCACACGTTCATCACCAAACGACGCGCGCAAGAGATCTTTCACGCGTCTGGCAATATGGGGTGGTTCTAATAAAACCCCATGTCATTCCAAGCATGTGTGTCAATTTTTACCTCTCTATCTTCGTTATTCCGTGGTTTATTAAGTTTCCAAATTTATACTGACTTTTTGATCAACCGGTATATGTTATTTCGGGAAACACACACACACACACACACACACACACACACACACACACACACACAAAGTAGTATGGTGGTGACGACCTGATCCTCTCTTTCATTGCAGATGCACACCATGCACGATCTCTTACGGAAATCAGGAACCGCGGGTTCACGGGCAGGTGACCCTGCCCCAGTAGTGTAAGTCTGGAATTTGGGTCGGAGGGGGACTTGCTCGAATGGCCGAGGCGGTTAAGTCGACCGCTCTCGTTAAGCGGTCCCAGTCCGGCGCAAATTTTCACATGTTACCTCTGATTTTTCTGGAGACTAGAAATCTACTCTTAAGGAATCTCATGGGTTTCGAAAAAGACGATCGTGTGAAACCCAGCTCGCGCTATTCGTCCACGAGACTCAGAGGGCCATAGACATGGGTTCCCAGGTAAATGCCGTGTTTCTTGACTTCCACAAGGCGTTCGATACAGTTCCCCACAGTCGTTTAATGAACAAAGTAAGAGCATATGGACGATCAGACCAATTGTGTGATTGGATTGAAGAGTTCCTAGATAACAGAACGCAGCATGTCATTCTCAATGGAGAGAAGTCTTCCGAAGTAAGAGTGATTTCAGGTGTGCCGTAGGGGAGTGTCGTAGGACCGTTGCTATTCACAATATGCATAAATGACCTTGTGGATGACATCGGAAGTTCACTGAGGCTTCTTGCGGGTGATACTGTGGTATATCGAGAGTTTGTAACAATGGAAAATTGTACTGAAATGCAGGAGGATCTGTAGCGAATTGACGCATGGTGAAGGGAATGGCAATTGAATCTCAATGCAGACAAGTGTAATGTGCTGCGAATACATAGAAAGAAAGATCCCTTATCATTTAGCTACAATATAGCAGGTCAGCAACTGGAAGCAGTTAATTCCATAAATTATCTGGGAGTACGCATTAGGAGTGACTACATAAAGTTGATCGTCGGTAAAACAGATGCCAGACTGAGATTCATTGGAAGAATCCTAAGGAAATGCAATCCGAAAACAAAGGAAGTAGGTTACAGTACACTTGATCCCCCACTGCTTGAATACTGCTCAGCAGTGTGGGATCCGTACCAAATAGGGTTGATAGAAGAGATAGAGAAGATCCAACGGAGAGCAGCGCGCTTCGTTACAGGATCATTTAGTAATCGCGAAAGCGTTACGGAGATGATAGATAAACTCCAGTGGAAGACTCTGCAGGAGAGACGCTCAGTAGCTCGGTACGGGCTTTTGTGGAAGTTTGGAGAACAATACCTTCACCGAGGAGTCAAGCAGTATACTGCTCCCTCCTACGTATATCTCGCGAAGAGACCATGAGGATAAAATCAGAGAGATTAGAGCCCACACAGAGGCATACCGACAATCCTTCTTTCCACGAGCGAGACTGGAATAGAAGGGAGAACCGATAAAGGTACTCAAGGTATCCTCCGCCACACACCGTCAGGTGGCTTGCGGAGTATGGATGTAGATGTAGATGATTCATTTCAATGCTCAAGTGCAGCTAACATCATAAAAAACCTTTGAAAACAATAGACTTATCTGTCCAAGCTGTTGACAGAATTGCAGGTAAGAACAGACTCATTCTGTCCAAGCTGTTGCAGCAGCGTCGTTCCCCGAAACATCAGTTCGCTCTCTGGTGGCAGACAAAGGACGAACACCTTGCCAAAAGCGGACAGCGCTCGTAGATCGGAGATTGCGCTGGCATCCCACTCAATAGCGCACGACGCCAGTACAGGCGTGGAAGAAAAGGGCCCCAGGGCGGACAGAAGCAGCGTCGCCCGGCCGCGAGGGACAAGAAGCTGCTGGGAAACAGGGAACACGGCGACGTGTCTCCTGGTGTCCGAATAGCGCGGCGTTCCCGCTGCGTTCAGCGGATCAAAAGCCGAGTCACCTTCCGAGAGAGCAAAAAAGCTGGCTCTTCTCTCATCTGCTGCTTCAAAGACATCGGACCTTTAGATAGATGACGCTGGAGATTACCGATGGCTGTGTTCAATGAATTTGTTGTTCCAGTTCTAAAAATACCACCACTTGCAAAGTAGGTTAGAAATCATATTAATAATGTTGCTCACACAGCATATGTTCGCTTTATCGGGCAACAACAAAGTTATTGACTGTGGATGGTATCGTCAGAATGGAAATAATGAAGTCACTGTAAAAAAAGTCATTAATTTTGGCACTTATCTTGAATGGATTCCCACGTAGATTTCGTCGAAGTTGTTATGGCTCATCTAGTTGACTCTAGGGTGATTCCACTTTGACTGCTAGAAGGTCCAGATCTGTATTTTAGCAATATTTGAAGACCTAACAAATTTGTTTTTCAGGAAATTCTTAATGATCAAACAATCCCAGATCAGAACAACGGTATGGTAGAAATAATTTTTGACTTCGTTTCGTATCTGTTTCGTATCAATCTTCATATATTTAATTTCCACTTTAAACAAATACTAGAATTGACTGTTCTTTCACAAAGCGAAATAACAACTTAACTTCTGCAAAGTGAAACAAAGACTGCTCTGTGCGCATTCGCGCCAAAACGGTTACAAGTAAGTCAACGATTATGGCAGTTTCACAGAAATGAATGCACACAAGAACCATATCACTGTAATATATCGATACATCGGAGTACCTATACATTAATAGAACCAAACGTGGATATTGTCACAAAAATATGTCTGTTACTTCGCAGAAAAGTAGTACGGTATTACTGGTATCGAGAACTGGGGTTGGAGTGCCGTAATGGTCACGTAAATAAAGAAACATTACACAGTGAAACTATCATTTCTGAACGATCGTAGAAAAATGCAGATAACTTGTAAATGTCTTTAAATTTGGATAAATACAAGATAACGCCTCGATAGTATCCGATTACAAGATTGTTGGTAAATATCTTGAGCATGAATATTTAGGGATAATATTAATAAAATAAGATCATCACAGAAAACTAGTATTAGAGATGGTGAATCGAAGGCATAGAAAAAGAACCCTGGGAAAGCAGAATGCATCTGTAAAGGAGACTGCAAAAACAGGCTACAGCGACCAATAGTACTGTTCCAGTGTTTCGAGTCCTCCTTGTCAAGCAGACATGACAACAGGCATCAAAAACAATTTGTAGACTCGTGCTAGCATTTGCAGTTTGGGATTTCTGTGTGATGGTCTGGATATATGTCAGCCTATTACACATTACGACCCTCTTCAACTATCGGCGGGTCCGCAGCTCGTGGTCGTGCGGTAGCGTTCTCGCTTCCCGCGCCCGGGTTCCCGGGTTCGATTCGCGGCGGGGTCAGGGATTTTCTCTGCCTCGTGATGACTGGGTGTTGTGTGATCTCCTTAGGTTAGTTAGGTTTAAGTAGTTCTAAGTTCTAGGGGACTGATGACCATAGATGTTAAGTCCCATAGTGCTCAGAGCCATTTGAACCATTTTGAACTGTCGGCGGTGTCAGTCAACAGACGAGGTCGGGCTGTGCGCTTTTGTGCTGCATGTGTCCCTCCACGTTTCCACTTCACTATCACGTCCGAAACAGTGGACTTAGGGATGTTTAGGACTGTGGAAACCTCGCGAACTGAAGCATGACACAAGTAACACCCAATCACGTGACCACGTTCGAAGTCCGTGAGTTCCGCGGAGCGCCCCATTCTGCTCTCTCACGATGTTTAATGACTACTGAGGTCGTCGATATGGCGTACCTGGCAGTTGGTGGCAGTATAATGCACCTAATATGAAAAACATATTTTTGGGGGTGTCCGGACCACATAGTGTAAGTAACTGCTTACTGATGACAGAAGCCACAAAAACAGTGAATGATATATAAAACATAATCAAATTGAAGTTACTTCCACCACAGCCACTAAAAAAGAAAAATACGATTCCCTCCACTTGAAACTCCCCTTTTATTCGAGGGCAATTCGCACTGCGCTCAATAACACACGAATACCCAGAACAAACAAATGAATACCAAACCGCACACAGACGCGACAGCCGGCCGATGTGGCCGAGCGGTTCTAGGCGCTTCAATCTGGAACCGCGCGACCGCTACGGTCGCTGGTTCGAATCCTGCCTCGGGCATGGATGTGTGCGATGTCCTTAGGTTAGTTAGGTATAAGTAGTTGTAGGTTCTAGGAGACTGATGATGGTGGTGGTGGTGGTTAGTGTTTAACGTCCCGTCGACAACGAGGTCATTAGAGACGGAGCGCAAGCTCGGGTTAGGGAAGGATTGGGAAGGAAATCGGCCGTGCCCTTTCAAAGGAACCATCCCGGCATTTGCCTGAAACGATTTAGGGAAATCACGGAAAACCTAAATCAGGATGGCCAGAGACGGGATTGAACCGTCGTCCTCCCGAATGCGAGTCCAGTGTGTTAACCACTGCGCCACCTCGCTTGGTGAGACTGATGACCTCCGATGTTAAGACCCATAGCGCTCAGAGCCATTTGAACCACAGACGCGACAGTTGAAATAAACTAAGAACGAAAACACGTAGCGACAGTTGGCAACGCTGTACACAGTAGACACACACAATTAACACACAGTTAAAGCGTGAAAGTAAAGTGTTCAATTGAGATGTGGTCGAAAAGGCCAAAAAACTGACATTCTGATCTGCGCAGGCCATTTATGTGCAGCCAAAGGACGACAAACTAGATACATTAGCGTAAGAAGAACCAAACAGTAATTCAACCTTACGCTCCAAATGGTTCAAATGGCTCTGAGCACTATGGGACTCAACTGCTGAGGTCATTAGTCCCCTAGAACTTAGAACTAGTTAAACCTAACTAACCTAAGGACATCACAAACATCCATGCCCGAGGCAGGATTCGAACCTGCGACCGTAGCGGTCTTGCGGTTCCAGACTGCAGCGCCTTTAACCGCACGGCCACTTCGGCCGGCCCTTACGCTCAAAAAAGCAGTTTCTTAACTAACAAGAGAATACCGATCAAATGTAATATTAGAACTTATCTGGAATATAATAACACAGTTATTATATACACACAACAAAGTTGCATTACAAGCCACTGTAGAAGCCCCATAAATAAAAAGAAGCGAAACGCTAATGACAAAAAAAAAAAAAAAAAAAAAAAAACAGGGTTCCATTTAGTTGCATAGACGGATATGTCTCAAAGAGTAATAGTGTCACTGGTAAGGAAGTTAATGGGCCCACTTTGCATGCATTTATATCTGTTAGTCACCATATTTGGCCGGCTAGGGTGGCCGAGTGGTTCTAGGCTCTACCGTCTGGAACCGCGCGACCGCTACGGTCGCAGGTTCGAATTCTGCCTCGGGCATGGATGTATGTGATGTCCTCAGGTTAGTTAGGTTTAAGTAGTTCTAAGTTCTCAGAGCCATCACCATATTTGTGTGTCTCATTGAGGATTATACAAATCCTGTGAAGGGACTAGCTCCGCAACATGTCTCATACGTAGTCAAGATGGTAGCACCTGCCGTACACAATTTCCCGGTCTTGAGGCACAGTGCGTGTCAGGCCCTCGAATAGCGACGAAATGCACCGTGCCGCGACCCGGCGCACGCCGACAGAAACGGCGGACGTTTGGATCGGAGCGAAGTTTGCGCGGCCGTCGCCGTCGCCGGAGTGTGACCTCTCTCTGTTCTTCGCTCCGCTCCGCGGATTCTCACGGAGAGTCCTTGAGAACGCGCCGCCGGATGTCCTCGGCCGCTGGAACTGCGTCACAGCCCGCGCTATGTGAAGCGAGCTCGCTCTCACACCAGTCCACGCTTGTCATTTCGTCTGTAGGCTGTGCTCGCCAAAGCTGTCCAGGTCTAACTGCAGGGTATTCACATTAGTGAGTGCAGCAGCCACCTGCAATTCCAAAATTACAGCCCTCTGTGCCGTGGTCGGTACCACAAATGAGACGGTACTGTCATTTCTTAGATATTGTAATTAAAATTAAGCGAAACTAACCGAAAAGTTGGTTTGAAATGGCTCTAAGCACTAGGGGATAGCTCCACTTCCGCCGGTACCTCGACTCCTAACTTCCAAACTTCACAGGATCTTTCTTGTGAAATTTGCAGAACTAGCACACCTGGAAGGAAGGCAGAGCACTTACCCACGAAATGCAAAGGTCCCGAGTTCGAGTTCCGGTCCGGCACACAGTTTCAGTCTGCTAGGAAGTTTCATATCAGCGCACACTTCGAAGCAGAGTGTAAGTTCATTCTGGAAATTGAATGAAGTTTCCAAAAACGACACATAGGAGCATACCGTTTAAAAAAGATTAGAAAGATATTGACAAAAGTACTAAAGACTATCGTTTCGAAACTTGAAGAGAATTCCCACCTTGTCGAAGAATAATTTCAAATGGCTCTAAGGACTATGTGACTTAACATCTGCTCGGCCACAACGGCCGGCTTTGGGTTGAACAACACAGTGCTCTACTGGGCACGCTTCTATTGGTGGTGGTATGCCACAACCTTCCTTCAACCATTGTGCAGTCCCAGTTATAGGGGAACCTATACAGTTTAACGTGGACGCCCAATCACTTTAACTCGGGACATTTCACACGCACAGATTCTTACCAGAGGTGAAAGAAGTGATATATAACACGTAGAAATCCTAGGATCAAAAGCATAGAGCTAAATATACCTCTTCTTAATTTCCATTATTGTAAAGAAACAGTAACACACGAGCCAACAGCAAAATGTGTATGTAAAGTGACGTACACATTGAGCTTGAACCGTGTTTTAAAAACTTTTACAGCTACTGTGTGTGTGTTGTGTACGACTTTGTTCACAACAGTAAGGAGAGGTAGGTTACAGGGTGATGCAGTAACTTCTACCGTATCTTCCTTCGCCGTCGGCGTTGTCGTGGTTACCGTGAGACACCGTTATACCAAGAGGAAAGGCGCGTCGATCTTAGAGCATGAGATATGATGACCTTAAGCCATTGACAACACACAACGGTCACGGTAGCACCTGATTCCAGAATAACTGCAGTAGTTAAGATCTACGAACTATCCCCTGTTGACCAGGTCTCCAAAACTTAACTCGTAACGAGATCCCTTCAAAGCAAATTGTCATAACGATCGTCTATAAAGGCTTCGTACAACGAGAATAAATGTTACGGTTTATGGAATAATAACAGATACGACCAAACTGTCTTGTCTCTTTTGCTTCATTTAACATAACTTCGTTCACAGTTTCATTTCGCATTCACCACTCATTCACCGAAACCCTTTGATGAACAGTTTTGGTTGCTTAACACCAACAGTCAATGATAATGATACAGCTTTTCTCCTTTTTATAAATTGAAGCCCGCTCTCCGTGATATAATTAAAAAAAACCGGTCTCAATACCGCGTCCCTCGTGAGATGCGAATAGACTTATCCCGGAATTGACCGCCCTGTAGGTGTACTCAATTTAATGACCACACTTCGCTGTCCGCTATTTCGCGTAACTGAATGTCCATTTGTTAGTCTGATTATACACTGTAGCTATTTAAAATTCGCCCCTATATTTTTCACAACGCACAATTAGCACTTCGTTACTTGTTTTCTTTTTTTTCTTCTAAGAGTAAACGGAAAAAAAAGACGCCGTATCATCGGCTTAGTCGATATAAAGCAAAACACCTTAATATGCTCAATTCTACCTCTGCTTATAGGATCGGCTACCTTACTCATTAATTTATTACATATTATTTCCGATAACGATAACAGGTATCGCCGTTATATTTTAATTGTATTCGAAAGCATGTTACTACTATTATGACCGACCAAATCGTAACAAATCGCGCGGCGTGCGTTTTTAACGATAACTTTACGCTATTCAAGTTCCGTTACAGCTGTCTTGACTCGTAATGTTACAAACTGTCGTTGGCGGCAAGAAAGAAGTCCAGCTATTACGGTAGCACCAAGGATGAGGCTCTCCGTACTAAAACAGGATCGACGACTAGGCGACATATGCGTAATGTCAGGTAGTGAAGAGGCTCCGAGTGTGAGTGGGTTGTCCAGCTGCCTCCAGCCGTCCTATATTCCAGCGGCAGAGCGCGCTCGTGGTATGGAGTCGCTGGAGGGGTGGCGTAGCGAGCGCGCACCATTGGGTTCGCCAGATCCCTCACTACCGCTATCGACGTCTGACGGAAACTTCCGATTACGTTGCCAACTTTCACGCCTGTGGGGGTGGTATCGATATGTAGTACCACAATGTGTGGACATCATTTGGAAAAAACCTTTCAAAACATGTTCTGAAGCAAGGAAACAGCGATGCTCGGGAGTATCAGTACAGATCAAAGCAAACAATGCTTCAGGCCATCTACAACGTGTCTCTGTTGCACGGCGCTAGTGTATATTTATACATCGAGTTGTGTTGTCTGTTGTATAGAGTTGTTAGGTGTTGTGTTTTCGCTTGATGTATCAAGTTTTTCGGCAGAAAATGGAATGTACGAGGCAGCAGATTGTCGAGTTCTTACCACTATGCCAGGCTGAGGACTGCTTGTGAAATATACGAAGTACTCAGTATAAGAACGGCAATAAAGAGACAAATCTTTCTGCAGAGAATTGATGCTAAATTTAGGAAAATACTTACAAATACTGCATAAAAATAAAAAGAAGTCGCTTGTAGCAGCTTACTTCGAAATGTCAAATAAATGTTCGAGGCATTGAAATGAATCTTCAAGAAACGCGGAGTAACAGCATGTCTGTGCTTGACCCTATTTGCTGTCCAGAAATTTGTACGTTTTTTTTAAACAAATAGTGCTACCATATTTACCAGAAATTCAAAATCGGTAGATGGCATAGGCCTTACGAGTGAACCTTCATATTCAGCAGATTATTCCCGCCAGTTCTATAGCATGTTTTCGGTCACCAATAACGACACCTTTCAGTTTGCTTGCGTGAACCTTCGAGCATTAATAATGCAGCACCACATATCATTACAGTGTCATCGTCTTAGACAAGACTATACGTAAACAGTACGACAAATAGCGCTGCAGACGATATGAATACACTACCAGAACTGTTTGCCACCATCATGGACACTAACAGACACAAGAAACAAAGTGGAAACATGCGAAACACCTCAGGAAACATGTTTCGAACAGAAACGTGTTTCCAGTGGCAATGGTACGCGTCTTAGTAGCTTAATAGTTGTAACAGCGGTCGTGAACAAAGTAACGTCTAATACGACAGTAAACAAGACGACAAAACCAGAAACTTTGACAAGTTGTGTAAAGTGTGTTACATGTGGCAGTAACAGCATAAAAAACAGATAGCTTTATGTGAAGCAGAATAATAATAACAAAAAGCATGGAAGAAAGCACATAAAATGCCGAAACATTAATAACTAAATGAAACTGGGACAAAGATGAATGAACACGCAGCACGAGTAGTGTGTAACATCCTTGTCTCAGTGTTGAATGTAACCCTATGTGAGCTCGGTCGCTTGTCGCTTGTGCAACACTGTTGCATTCTTATTTGAGACATAGTAGCACGCAGCTGAGTTTTTAGAGCAGATTTGATGTTTGTGAATCCGAGAGGAATTATATGGAATACCTTATTATGATGGTGAAAACTTGTTAAAAAATGTTACTGATTCTAACGATGGAGAAGATTTTTATGGGGGAATTTTTCAAAGTAACCAATGTATGCGCAAGAATGTAATGAATATTTGTCAGAACTAGTAACTGAAGAAGATCTTTGTCCCTCAGATACCTAAAAACATTCACGATTAGTGTTAATTTGAGCTCTTTGTTTTCATTATGTCACAAATAACGCAACTGGTCAGAGTGTCAGTAATTTTTGTATTGATAGAATTTCGCGTAATTTTTGTGTTGATAGAATTTCGTATTTGTTAGTGTCTTCATATGTTGTATAGTCTTTTTTGACAATAACCAGATTTTTCAAGAACGGCTTCCTCTGAAGTAAAACCCTGCTCCATCATTCTCAGTAAACTTCTGAATATTTTGTCGCGTGTGCATTGCATCTTACGCCACGCGAAGCCGCAGACTGTTTCTGGCAAGCAGAAAACAAATTTTGTAGTGAATAGTTTATGTTTTCTGTAGCTGATGACTTCTATTTGCTTTCGAGACTGTTAGCAAGGCAGACACAAAACAACATCCTGAGCGCGAGGTAAGTTACTTTTATTTCGGGGCAGGTCTCATTTAGCATTCTTATGAGGAAACAGTTCGTGGTCAGCTTTATCAGCTGTTGTTCTAAGCAAGCACATTAATTTACAGTGAACAGTAAAGGTAATCTCAGACAGTTATTTTTTCTTCAGAATAGAGCAGTGTTTTATTTCTGGGGACGTTTCGCGTCAGGAACTGCACTCCATGTCATGCAACTTTAATATGTGCTTCGGACTCGAGTTTGAGTTAAATAGTTTTCAATGAGGTTCAAATCAAATGGCTCTGAGCACTGTGGGGCTTAATTTCTGAGAGCTCATCAGTCCCCTAGAACTTAGTACTACTGTAACCTAACTAACCTAAGGAGATCACACACATCCATGCCCGAGGCAGGATTCGAACCTGCGACCGTACCGGTACGCGGTTCCAGACTGTAGCGCCTAGAACCGCTCGGCCACACCGGCCGGCTTACAGGTTTCTTTCGGGACACTGTTTACAGGTGCAAGAAAGGGCCAACAGACAGTCACTCTTGCTCAGCAGTTGAATACATATCTAAAGCCCAAGTTGCCCAGTCTGGAACCGCGCGACCGCTACGGTCGCAGGTTCGAATCCTGCCTCGGGCATGGATGTGTGTGATGTCCTTAGGTTAGTTAGGTTTAAGTAGTTCTAAGTTCTAGGGGACTGATAACCTCAGATGTTAAGTCCCATAGTTCTCAGAGCCATTTGAACCATTTTTGATGTGGCGGCCCGATCGCCTGCTGCGGTGGGCCGGCCCGCTGTGGGCTTTTTGTAGCGAGCGGCGCCTGGGAAGGCCGTGGGAAGAGGCGCGCCTCGCCTGCAGTGCAGCGCCATAAGGCACGCCGCGCCGCGCCGCCCCCGCACCTGGCGGGGCAGCTGCGGCTGCCCCCTCTGCCTGTGCGTGTCACCAGGGTCTGCGTCTCAGTCCTTCCCCCTCCTTCATCTTCCGTGTTCCTCTGTGCTGGCCCTATCTCTGGACGTCGTCACAGTCGAACGAACATTCCCGTTATGCACACAACTCAACTTTTCCACGTTTAGCTTCGGACCATTAAAAGGATGCGAGCAACGACTGCAGCAGATTATCACCATCTGCCTGTTGTTACACTACTGGCCATTAAAATTGTTTCACCACGAAGACGACGTGCTACAGACGCGAAATTTAACCGACAGGAAGAAGATGGTCTGATATGCAAATGATTAGCTTTTCAGAGCATTCACACAAGGTTGGCGCCGGTGGCGACACCTACAACGTGCTGACACGAGGAAAGTTTCCAACCGATTTCTCATACACAAACAGCAGTTGACCGGCGTTGCCTGGTGAAACGTTGTTGTGATACCTTGTGTAAGGAGAAGAAATGCGTACCATCATGTTTCCGATTTTGATAAACGTCGGATTGTAGCCTATCGCGAGTGCGGTTTATCGTATCGCGACATTGCTGCTCACGTTGGTCGAGATCCAATGACTGTTAGCAGAATATGAAATCGGTGGGTTCAGGAGGGTAATACGGAACGCCGTGCTGGATCCCAACGGCCTCGTATCACTGGCACTCGAGATGACAGGCACCTTATCCGAATGGCTGTAACGGATCGTGCAGCCACGTCTCGTTCCGTGAGTCAACAGATGGGGACGTTTGCGAGACAACAACCATCTGCACGAACAGATCGACGACGTTTGCAGCAGCGTTGACTATCAGCTCGGAGACCTTGGCTGCGGTTACCCTTGACTCTACATCACAGACAGGAGCGCCTTCGATGGTGTACTCGACGAAGAACCTGGGTGCACGAATGGCAAAATGTCATTTTTACGGACGAATCCAGGTTCTGTTTACAGCATAATGACGGTCGCATCGGTGTTTGGCGACATCGCGGTGAACGCACATTGGAAGCGTGTATTCATCATCGCCATACTGGCCTATCACCCGGCGTGATGGTATGGGGTGCCATCGGTTACACCTCTCGATCACCTCTTGTTCGCATTGACGGGACTTTGAATAGTGGACGTTACATTTCAGATGTGTTACGAACCATGGCTCTACCCTTCATTCGATCCCAGCGAAACCCTACATTTCAGCAGGATAATGCACGACCGCATGTTGCAGGTCCTGTACGGGCCTTTCTGGATACAGAAAATGTTCGACTGCTGCCCTGGCCAGCACATTCTCCAGATCTCTCACCAATTGAAACCGTCTGGTCAATGGTGGCCGAACAACTGACTCGTCACAATACGCCAGTCACTACTCTTGATGAACTTTGGTATCGTGTTGAAACTGCATGGGCAGCTGTACCTGTACACGCCATCCAAGCTCTGTTTGACTCAATGCCCAGGCGTATCAAGGCCGTTATTACAGCCAGAGGTGGTTGTTCTGGGTACTGATTTCTCAGGACCTATGCATCCAAATTGTGTGAAAATAAAATCACATGTCAATTCTAGTGTAATATATTTGTCCAATGAATACCCGTTTATCATCTGCATTTCTTCTTGGTGTAGCAATTTTAATGGCCAGTAGTGTATCACCATCTGCCTGTTATTACATATACATACTCTGCAACCCACCATGCATCGCAGGGTACCATTGCTAGTCGTTCCTATTGCTCTCGCAAATGCATCGACAGAAAAGCTACTACTATATAGTGATGTGACAAAAATTATCGGATACTTCCTAGTGTTGTGTCGGGCCTGTTTTTCCCAGCCTATTGCAGCAACTCGAGGTGGCTTGGACGCAACAATTCGTTGGAAGTCCCCTGTAGAAATATTGAACCGTGTTGCCTCTACACCCGTCCATAATTGTGCAAAGTGTTGCTGGTTCAGGATTTTGTGCACGAACTGACGTCTCTATTATGTCTTATAAATGTGCGATGGGATTCATATCGGGCGATCTGGGTGGCCAAATCACTCTTTCGAACTGTCCAGAATGTTCTTCAAACCAATCGCGAACAACTGTTGTCTTGGGTGACCAGGGGCATTGTCACCCATAAAAATTCCATTTTTGATTGGAAAATGAAGTCCATGAACGGCTGCAAATGGTTTCCAAGTAGACGAGCATAACCATTTCCAGTCAGTTGGACGTGAGTATCCAGACCATTCCGTGTAAACACAGCCGACTCCATTATGGGGCCACCAGCGGGTTGCACAGTGCCTTGTTTACAACTTGTGTCCACGGTTTTGTGGGGTCTGCGTCACACTCGAACCCTACTATTAGCTCTTACCAACTCATATCGGCAGTTACCTGACCAGGCCACGATTTTCCAGTCGTCAACGGTCCAACCGATTCCAGGAGAGATGCCCTGTCGGGCAGACCGTTCGCCGGGTGCAAGTCTTTTTCAATTTGACGCCACGTCGATGAGGATGATGATGATGACAGCACAACACCCACTCCCTGGGCCGAGAATAGTCCCCGACCCAGCCGGGAATCGAACCCGGCCCCAGAGGATTGTCAATCCGTCACGCTGAGCATTCAGCTACCGGGGCGGACTTTCATTTGATAATCTCCTTGTAATAACAACATTACTTTTAGTTTTGGTGGAATGTACGATATCTGCCCCAAATACTTCTTGAATAAAAGTACATTTACTATGTTCTCTATTGATGTAAATATCGAAGGACGGACTTAACTGTTTCCAGATATCCTGCCTGCATCAATTCAAGCACGATTATTTAAGAATTAAGTATCAATGGTTCCAGGTATGACTAGTAGTGTTTCTTCATTTCATCGTGTTAGTACTTTTACTTTAATTGTGACTTCACGTGTTACTGATATGTTCCATATCATAAATTTCTTCTTCCTGTTATATTTCGGGGGTCTACATTTAAAATTTCAGTATTGAGTGTACTTTCCCGTGCTGTACGTACATGCCACTGAGAAGGGCCGGCCGTTGTGGCCGAACAGTTCTAGGCTCTTCAGTCTGGAACCGCGCTGCTGCTGCGGTCGCAGGTTCGAATCCTGCCTCGGGCATGGATGTGTGTGATGTCCTTAGGTTAGTTAGGTTTAAGTAGTTCTAAGTTCTAGGGGACTGATGACCTCAGATGTTAAGTCCCATAGTGCTCAGTGCCATTTGAACCTATCACACTTCCGTGTGGTACTTCGGATATTGCCTTTACATCCGTCGATTTTGTTCCGTTAAGAGCGACGTGTTGAGTTCTATACGCAAGAAATTCTTGAATCCAATCGCTGGCCTGCTCCGATACACCGTAAGCTCGTATTGTATTCATTAAGCGGCAATGCGGGACGGTGTCAAATGCCTCACTGAAATCAAGGAACACGGCATCAACCTGAGCGCCGTTGTCCACTGCGCTGTGGATCTCAGAGAGCTGAGTTTCGCAGGATCTCTGTTTGGGGAATCCATGTTGATTTTTTTTTTAGGGAAGATGTTTATTTTCCAAGAACGTCTTAATTCCTGAGTATAAAGCATGTTCCATAATTGTACAAGAGACTGACGTCAACGATATAGGTCTATAAATGTGTGAATCTGTTTTACGGCCTGTCTTAAAACCGGGAATGACCTGCGCTTTTTTCCAGTCGTTAGGTACCTTTCATTGGTCAAGCGATCTACGATAAATTTTTTAATGTCTTTCGTTTTCAGCTCAACTTTGACTCTGTTCAATTGAAATTTAAATTACGTTCGTTTTATTCAATGGAAGCGGTAAAGTCGTACAATAAATGAATAACAACGGCCAGGTGTACCTGTTTAAGGGATTTAAAAAGAAATTGTTATTTGTTATTGAGCGATAATTCTGAAATAGATAATGTATTTCTCTTTAACAAAAAGTGCAGATGGTCACCTTTGTTTGAGAATCTGGACTGACATCCCAACCGAGATCTGCAGAGTTGGGTGGGCCATGGTTTGCCTGAACCACTTTAAGCGAATACCAGACCAAGGCGACTAGTTTGAGGAGATCGCGGTTCATTCCTCGCGTCATTTTTTGTGCTCATACTGTAACGAGCTCCTCAACAGGATGCCAAACTGTGACCTTCCTATTATCTTTAAAAAAAAACCTTATATTTAGAGATGGAGAAAAAAGTAAAAGATAATAATGTAAAGAATCAGAGCTGCTATAGGACCGTTAGATCCCCTCTCGTTGTAACAAATAAGAAAGGAGAACACAGCCAAAGTGGGGTGGGAATTCTTTACGACATTACCAAAAAAGGATAAGGAAAGACAGCGGAGCAGCAGACGAACACTAACACAGACCGTTTGCGATCCTACTCGGACCGTAAACTCTGACAGAGAATCTGCTCTGACTGCCTGCTTGGCACACGTGTTAAGACGGCAGTGCGGGTGGCGGGTGTTGGGCCGCGTTACGGTTTGTACGCGAGTTGCCGCCGGCCACACCTTTGCCGGGAGCGAGGCTCGAACAGACGGCTCGGCCCAGCGGGAATCAAATGGCGGGATCAGCCGCTGCGTCTGCCCTGCTCGCTCATCAAGAGCTGCCCCCTCCTCTATCTGTCCGCCTGCGTTGCACTCTGCTCCCTCCAGATAAAGAACCGCCCACGTGCGCTTACTGCAGCAGAAGCTGACGTCCGCCACATTCCTCGCACCGGAAAGCTGAAACAGAAGGAACGTTTCCTTCCCTAGGTACAGGTGAGCGTCTGTAAAAAAGTATCATCTAGCATTAATAAGTCGTTTACTGAAGGCAGTCTCGGTTTGAAGTTTTATTTTTTTGCTGTTGAAACATCAAGCACTGGAGCAAGGACAAATGCCGAAGCTTAAAGTGACTATCTTGATGGGTACTTTTCTTTTAATTCTATGATTCAGCCTCAGTTCTCTTAAATAGTATCACTCCTGGTTTCGAACTTATTACCAGGTCACTGTCAGGTGATACATTTAAAAAGAAAGAACAAGGAGAGAGTAAAATACAAGGAAACTAAATTACAGGTCAGACGAACTTATATACACAAATAGGAAGATGGTATCTGAGATACCATCTTCATATAGTTAAGACTAACCAGCCACTGACCTCCTTCTTCTGTGCTGGATGCACACGCATTGCCCGATCTCTTACGGGACTCGGTAAGATTGTCTGCCGCGAGTAATGAGTGTAGTGGGCAGGGGCACTGCGAATGTAGTGTGTGGACATTAAGTTGGGAATGTGGGTCTCACGTGGAGCGTGCAAGGGATAAATCCCTGCAGTCGCACTGTCCTCTGTGCCCTCGGTGGCTCAGATGGATAGAGGGTCTGCCATGTAAGCAGAAGATCACAGGTTCGAGTTCCCCTCGAGGCACACATTTTCAACTGTCCCCGTTGATGTATATCAACGCCTGTCGACAGCTTAGAGTCTTGATTTAATTACTGTTTCATTTTATATACACAAATGAACGCACTGTACAGTACGTACGTTACCATGTACGTTCGCCTGTGGAGGCGCTCGTAATGTAATCGTATTTGCACTCTGATTGTTAAAACTAAAGGCTACAGCTGACTACGAAACAGCATAAAGATTATAACTCTTACATCGCAAATGTAAGACTAAAAACTATCCATAGTGTACAAGGGCCGGCCGGAGTGGCCGAGCGGTTCTAGGCGCTTCAGTCTGGAACCGCGCGACAGTTTCGGTCGCAGGTTCGAATCCTGCCTCGGGCATGCATGTGTGTGTCGACCTTAGGTTAGTTAGGTTTAAGTAGTCCTAAGTTCTAGGGGACTGATGACCTCAGATGTTAAGTCCCATAGTGCTCTAGTGCTCAGAGCCATTTGAACCATTTTTTTAATGTACAAGGTATTCAGAGAAAGTGTTCTCAAAGTGAAAACTAGTAATAAAATACTCAACTGCTGGTGCAATAAGCTTGACGAAGAGTAGAAGCAAGGTAGATGACGCCTGCCTCCAGATGCGATCCACTGGAGGTCGCAAATGTACGCTAAATGGCTGGGACGAATCCACTGGCAACTCAGATTACTATAAGACAATTGCAGGCCAGCGTAACAGGAGAAAGCATCAAACAGGGAGCACAGCCGTGAAAAAAGAGCGGAAACTACTTGTTACATTTGTTAACAACTGTTGTGTATATTTTTAATTAGTGGAAATTTGAAACTCTTCCGAGGAGCATAATGACAGATATCAAGATGATGATCTCTATGCGTCCTACTTTATGTCCGCATATTTTAAAATGAGATCCACGAGCTGTTGCGATATTCTCCTAAACTGAAATTATAAGGTAAGTCCATTTGTTCTATATTTAACCGCCCAAACATTCCATATTGGGATCCCGTCACCCCACCAACAGGCTCCCTGGTATTTGGCTGACAAGAGGTGTTAACAAAGGTTCTCAGATATGTGAGCTGTTCGAGGACTACTTAAGTACGTTGTCGTGGACGGCGAGTTGTCCCAGACGATGGTATCGTCAGGAATGCTTAAGGAAAGTGTGGCAGGACCTCTCTTGTTCTCTACACACGAGGGAAATTCAAAAAGTAGAAGAGCTTTCGTAATTTCTCGCCGTGGAGTTTGGTAACACTGCCAGTATCCAGGGCTCAGTACTATCTTCTGCAACGACTTTATACAACGTACCACTCTTATTCCCGCATTAGTCGTTTTACTGTAGCAGACCGTGAAATTTGGCAGCTCCAATGTCGATCTCCACCAAGGAGGAAATGAAGACAGTGATTCCCTTTTTGTTTGAGGAAGGTGTTAAACCAGCAGAAATTATTCGTCGAGTGCATGCGCAGTGCGGTGACAGCTGTTAACTGCGAAACAATATCCACCAATAGATAGGAAGAACTTCTCCATGTGATGAGGAAAGATCGGGCAGGCCATCGATGTCAACAACTGAGGACAATTTGGAAGTCGTTGAGGGTATGGTGATGAGAAAGAGACGAATCACAGCGGATGAAGTCGCGAATACTTTACCTATCAGTCACGGCATAGCGTATTCCATCTTACAGAACAGGCTAAATTTTCGGGAAGTGTGCGCAAGGTGGATATGGAAAGAATTGTCAGCGCAGGATAAGGGCCGGCCGAAGTGGCCGTGCGGTTAAAGGCGCTGCAGTCTGGAACCGCAAGACCGCTACGTCGCAGGTTCGAATCCTGCCTCGGGCATGGATGTTTGTGATGTCCTTAGGTTAGTTAGGTTTAACTAGTTCCAAGTTCTAGGGGACTAATGACCTCAGCAGTTGAGTCCCATAGTGCTCAGAGCCATTTTTGCAGCATAAGGCGCGAAGATGGACATTTCTTGTAAACGTTTGGCCCTTTATCATTGCGGGGAGGCGGATTTTTACAGCAAATCGTTACTGTAGTCGAAACATGGGTGCATCGTCACGAACCGGAAGTAATGTTGCGAGCACGGTTGGAAACACCCGTCACTACCAGAAGTTAAGAAATTTAAACGTCAATCTTCAGCTGGTAAGATTATGCTAACCCTATTCTGGGACATGGAAGGTGTGGTAGGCGAAACTCTGAACAGTGAGAACTACTTTGCTGTGTTGTGAACTAAACTGAAACCTGCGATCAAATCCAAACGTCGCGGGAAACTTCGAAAAGGATAACGCCCGTCCACATTCTTACAAACGGACCGCCGAAACACTAAAGGAGTTGGGATTCGAACTGCTGGAACACCGCCATACACTCCGGACCTGACTCCAAGAGAGTACCGTATGTCTGGACCATTGAAGGAAGCGCCTGGGGGAAGAAGATTAGCAACCGATGCAGAAGTCATCGATGAGGTGCGGAACTGGTTACAGGTGCAACTAAAAAACATTTTTCCGACGGAATCAAAAAACTTGTGAAACGTTGGACAAAGTGAGATTATGTAGAAAATAATGTATGTTTCAGTTTTCCGTCATTAGAATAAATATTCCTTTTCTCAAAAGCCCTTTTACTTTTTGACTTACCCTTGTACATAAACGATCTGTAGGCAATCTCCGACTATTTGCTGGTGATGCTGTAATGTCCGCGACAGCAGCCATTTCTGTGACTGTAGGCGCGAACAGCTCGACTTGGGCAGAATTTTGTATCAGATGTGACGAACAGCAACTTGCTCAATCTATGGAGAGACGTAAGTTAACGCACATGGCTGGGAAAAACAATCCTACAATTTTTGAATAGAGTAATATGGGCGTGTTACTTGAGACAGCGACGTCGACTATATATCTAGGCCTAAAGTTACATTGCGACACGAAATGGAACGAGCACGTAAGGTGAGCTGTAAGTGAACGGTCAGCTCAAGTTTACTGGGATAATTCTAGGAATTTTTTTTATTTTTTATTTTTTTTCGAGTCCAGGACATAAAATAATTACAAAAACTAATAAGTATTGAGTCACATAACAAATTTGCAAAATTAAATATGTACAGTAGTATGTATGACACATATTCAATATTATTTAAAAACAAGCAGCAGATAAAAACAAGCAGCAGGATGATTATATTTTTTGACGGGCCCAGTATTCGACGGTTATCACAGCAGTTTCGCTGGCTGCAGCAAGATCACAGATAGTGCATGCAGCCGGTAGGTTCCTGCAGATTAGCAGATGTTGCTCGTCCTGTAAGTCACCACACTGACAAGTTTCCTCCTCATTACTGAAGCCCCACTCCCTGAGGTTGGCTTTGCACCTTGACACCCCAACTCGCAGTCTGTTCAAAGTCTTTCAGGTCACGTATGACAGGTGTGAACCTTCGGCTATTTTCTCCTTGACTGTCAAGTGATTGTCTTCAGCTAGAGAGTCGAGAGTCTCGCCAAAGCTCCTCTCTGCGAGTTCTGGGAGATGAACGAATTGCCATAGTTTTCTGTAGGAAGCTTTTTCTTGACCTTAGTCTTGGCTGTTAAGGGTCATGTCCGGACAAAGGTTGTCTAGGGTCGATTTCTTGTTTTTTCTTCTCCACTTCTGTTGTAGCTTGCCTTCGAATACGTGGCGGCGCAGTTTATTGACAGGAGTAGGTCGTAAGCAGCTTGTAACAATGCGTCCTGTCTCGTTCAGGGCTGTATCGTTTAGCATGTGCAGAGTTTTGCCAGACGGATGCTGCGTATTCATTGGCGGAGAAACATAGTGCCAAGGCAGATGTTCTAAGCACCTTTCGCTGGGCACACCAGGTGATCCCTGTAAGTTTGCGGATGATGTTGTTCCGCGCTTTTACTTTGAGGCTCGTTTCTTCACAGTGGGCTTTGAATGTGAGGGAACGGTCAATCTTCACCCCGAGATATTTAAGAGTTTCGCAGTGGAGTAGTTGTTCTCCTCTCCAAGTTTCCTTTTGGCTTCCCTATTTCTAAGATGGAATTGCCTGACTTGGGTCTTTCCAGGGTTCGGTTTCAGTTGGTTTTCAACGTAACACTTGTCCAAATTTTAAAGAGCTGTTGTCAGTTTCGCCTCTACTTCCTCAATGGTCTCACCGTGGACAGCGAATGCTGTATCATCAGCGTATATCAATGCCTTAGTTGAAGAGTTAATTGGCTGGCCATTCTAGGAAGGGATGCCGCATCTATAAAAGAGAATACGTACATAACGCTTTTGCAAGTCATTCTCGAGTGCTGGTCGAGTCTTTAGATCCTCACTAGGTCGGATTAAACGAAGAAGTCGAAGCAGTTCGCATACAGACAGTCGTTTTTCCAGTGTTACATTTGAGAGTGGGAAAGAAAGGGAACGAGTTGCAGTAGTACAAGGTAGCCTCCCCAATACACGGTACGATCGTTTGCGGAATAGATGTACACTACTGGCCATTAAATTGTTACACCAAGAAGAAATGCAGATGATAAACAAGTATTCATTGGATAAATATATTATACTGGAACTGACATGTGATTACATTTTCACGCAGTTTGGGTGCATAGATCCTGAGAAATCAGTACCCAGAACAACCACCTCTTGCCGTAATAACGGCCGTGATACGCCTGGGCATTGAGTCAAACAGAGCTTGGATGGCGTGTACAGGTGCAGCTGTCCATGCAACTTCAACACGATATCACAGTTCACGAAGAGAAGTGACTGGCGGATTGTGACCAGCCAGTTGCTCGGCCACCATTGACCAGACGTTTTCAATTGGTAAGATATCTTGAAAATATGCTGGCCAGGGCAGCAGTCGAACATTTGCTGTATCCAGAAAGGCCGTACAGGACCTGCAACATGCGGTGGTGCGTTATCCTGGTGAAATGTAGGGTTTCGCAGGGATCGAATGAAGGGTAGAGCCACGGGTCGTGACACATCTGAAATGTAACGCCCACTGTTGAAAGTGCCGTCAATACGAACAAGAGGTGACCGAGACGTGTAACCAATGGCACCCCATACCATCACGCCGGGTGATACGCCAGTACGGCGGCGACGAATACACGCTTCCAATGTGCGTTCACCGCGATGTCGCCAAACACGGATGCTACCATCATGATGCTGTAAACAGAACGTGGATTCATCCGAAAAAATGACGTTTTGCCATTCGTGCACCCAGGTTCGTCGTTGAGTACACCATCGCAGGCGCTCCTGTCTGTGATGCAGAGTCAAGGGTAACCGCAGCCACGGTCCCCGAGCTGATAGTCCATGCTGCTGCAAACGTTGTCGAACTGTTCGTGCAGATGATTGTTGTCTTGCAAACGTCCCCATCTGTTGACTCAGGGATCGAGACGTGGCTGCACGATCCTTTGTAGCCATTCGGATAATATACCTGTCATCTCGACTGCTAGTGATACGAGGCCGTTGGGATCCAGCACGGCATTCCGTATTACCCTCCTGAACCCACCGATTCCATATTCTGCTAACAGTCATTGGATCTCGACCAACGCGAGCAGCAATGTCGCGATACGATAAACCGCAATCGCGATAGGCTACAATCCGACCTTTATCGAAGTCGGAAACATGATGGTACGCATTTCTTCTCATAACACGAGGCATCACAACAACGTTTCACCAGGCAACGCTGGTCAACTGCTGTTTGTGTATGAGAAATCGATTGGAAACTTTCCTCATGTCACCACGTTGTAGGTGGTGTCACTGGCGCCAACCTTGTGTGAATACTCTGAAAAGCTAATCATTTGCATATCATAGCATCTTCTTCCCGTCGGTTAAATTTCACGTCTGTAGCACATCTTCGTGGTGTAGCCATCTTTATGGCCAGTAGTGTAGATACGCCTTACTTACGAGTCACTCGGGTAATGAACAGCTCGCTCCATCCTTCGGGGCAGAGAATGACAATTATACTTAGAATGCACCCCGAGTCGACAATGGAGCCATCAGAGTATCGATTTGAACTAGCGATTCCGCGTGCGAGTTTCCGTACGGTGTGTGCGAGAGAGCAGCAGTCGAAACGCCGTCGGTGTAGCGGGCGGAGCGATAGTCCGTGTGCGTGGGCGTGGACGCGGGCGCGCTGCGCAGTGGCGCTGCGTGCAGCGGGTCCTTGGGGCGCGAGCGCACATGCTGGCGACATGTGAGCCCGGCCGGTTTTTGCCGCCACTTGCTCAGCGGGAGCGCCGCGGACCCTTGGGAAAGGCGGCCGGCGGCGGCGGCAGCGGCAACAGGCGCGCCCCGCTCTGGCTGTGGTCCAGCCAGCCAGCGTCCGTCACTGCAGGTAGTCTCCCGACACCCAACTGCGCAGACATCTAATATGGAGGAAGAACATTTACCACACAGGCTGCCTTCACAATGATACACTGAAGAACCAAAACAACTGGTACACCTGCCTAATACCGCCACCGGCAGCTGACAGAATGTCAATCCCAAGGGCCCGGGTTCGATTCCCGGCTGGGTCGGAGATTTTCTCCGCTCAGGGACTGGGTGTTGCCCTAAAACTTCCTGGCAGATTAAAACTATGTGCCGGACCGAGACTCGAACCTCGAACTCGGGACCTTTGCCTTTCGCGGGCAAATGCTCTACCAACTGAGCTACCCAAGCACGACTCACGCCCCGTCCTCACAGCTTGGAAGATAGGAGACGAGGTACTGGCGGAAGTAAAGCTGTGAGGACGGGGCGTGAGTCGTGCTTGGGTAGCTCAGTTGGTAGAGCACTTGCCCGCGAAAGGCAAAGATCCCGAGTTCGAGTCTAGGTCCGGCACACAGTTTTAATCTGCCAGGATGTTTCATATCAGCGCACACTCCGCTGCAGAGTGAAAATCCCATTCCGGAAACATCCCCTGAGCTGTGGTTAAGCCATGTCTCCGCAATATCCTTTCTTTCAGGTGTGCTAGTCCTGTATGGTTCGCAGGAGAGCTTCTGTGAAGTTTGGAAGGTAGGAGACGAGGTACTGGCGGAAGTAAAGCTCTGAGGACGGGGCGTGAGTCGTGCTTGGGTAGCTCTGTTGGTAGAGCACTTGCCCGCGAAAGGCAAAGGTCCCGAGTTCGAGTCTCGGTCCGGCACACAGTTTTAATCTGCCAGGAAGTTTCAACCGTCTTTTTAATTAGGCGGATCGTTAAACCAATTTCCTAGACAGTAGATTTTGTTAGCTTCTTTCGTTATCTTGAAGTCCAATTCTGCGCGACTTCTTTTTTTAATTTCCTTATATTCTGAATCGTAAGTCGTCATCTTCGGAGATTCCGTGGCGTCGCACAAAAGTTATCAGCATTCCAACACCAAAAATGAATGCCTTGTAGCAGCAATCTAACTTCACGCCGAAGCCACGACCTGGTACGAAAATTGTGGATACTGATCACACGCACATTCATTAAATCGCTACAGTTGCCTAAAGAACTGGAAAATGGCTATCATAATTCTCGCTCCTGCAAGGGAATCTACTTGCGTTTTGTTCTAAGCTGTCCATACAGATAGCTTCATCGGACACTGCGGATCTTAAACTCTCAATTCCGAAATCCTGAACCACTTTAAACATCACCCAGCCTCACTGGGACTAAGGTATACTTTGTGGAGTTTTTCATTGGTCAGTGTCATTAACGATGACGTGCCATTTGGATTCCACGTTGTGCACGCTTTTCCAGACGATATTCCGTTTCGATCGAGGATATTTTTCTTCAGTCTGGTTACAGACTTCGTGAATTCCAGCCATCTTTGTTTAAAATTTTGTCTAAACTCTCAACCTCAGGAACAAAATGGAGACATTTCCATTCGCCACCCTGTACTCCCGCTATTAGCACACCTCTGGAAAGTGCAGCTTTTTACATAAAATACTTCCAACTGAAAATGTGTTGTAAAACGACACCTGCTGTCATGAGAAAGTCTCCTGCACTTAACCCAGCCCAGCAGGCTCCAACGACAACACACTTTTTACATAGCTCAGGTAAAAAAACCGATCCATCAGATCTCGCGGGCAGCGCAAAATTCCGCCGGGTTCGTTCCCGATAGCCAGGGTCATGTCCTCACGGCGCGACCGTCTGTCGTGTCAGCATGGTTTTCAGTGCGTTAATTAAACACAGAATCGATAATTTTTTTCTTCAATCCTCTTCTCGAAAGATCCGAGAATTATATGTCACTATAATTTATATTTTACCGAAATTTTCGGCTAATACAGCATTGAGTCACCAGTGGAATACGTGTTATAAGAATTTTGCTTATTCTCCCTTTGGAGGAGATACTTCAACAGAAATACCTCCTTACGTAACTCCACACCACCTACTTACCTAATTTGATCGTTTCGCAACCCCGTTCCGCAGTCATCTCTGTGGGAACTGCCACTCTTTCTTACTTTGCGGCATGACGGCAGTGGAAAATCGCCTCGCCTGTTGCGAAGACGTTTTCCGCATTTCAAGCTTGCGCTGCGAGTAATAACTCGCCAAGTTTCGAATTGGAAAGTGGCCATTTCGAGTCGCATGACCAAGGTACAGACGGGATTGTATTTTGTTGGATGCAACTATCTTGTTGAGAAACAAGAAGTCGGTTTGATGCTCATTAAAGCTCGGAGTATACGAGTACCGAGCGAACGGAAGACTGATCCGTCCTCATTACCGGCGTACAAACTTACCAAGAACTGAGCGGAAGTCCATAACCCATTTCATCAAAACTATTTTCGTTAAATCATTAAACTGCGATGAACGAGGAAGACGCATAAACGGATCTTACCAGGGCGAAGTTAGATTGGCAGATGTCATTTGTTTGTTTGCTTTGGATCTGGAAGAATTTCAGCAAAGTATGCTGGAAGGGAACAGACCGTGTGTGATTGTAGGCTTGACGACTAACTACACTAAGACCAAAATAATGCGCAGTCAGTACCTTTCGTAAGAAAGCAACAAAAATTAATGACAAAATGTTAGAAATAGTTGGCAAAATTGTGTATTTAGGGCAACTGAAAACAACAAGTGAGTGGACCCTCAAAAAAATAAATAAATAAATAAAATAAAATAAACAGGAGGAAATGGTGCACCATTTCCACTGCAGTGGACAGCTGTTAATAGTTGCTTGTTTGGTGTTTTCAGTCTGTCCTTGCGCTTCAGATGCACGCAGGGCACAGCACCAGTGGGGATTGTCCGCTGGGGTGCGTGCATTTGCAACCTAAGGATTGATTGAAAACGCCAAAGAAGAGACCATTAGCAGCTGTCCATTACAGTAGACACGAAGCACCACAGGGCTGACTTCATTTGGAAAACTGAATACTGTATTCGTCGTAAACTGAGAGCAAGTAAACAATGTATACTGGCAGTATTAATTTACGGAATTGAAATACGGACATTAAATGAGCGAACAATTAAAACTAGAATTTCGTGTGACATTATAATTGTGTGCTACAGGGACTCGAACCTAGGAACCTTTCGTAAGCAAGTGCTCTTCCGACCTATTTTTCGATGCGTTTCTTAACCGTTTTTTCTTTAGTGGTTCTTTGCGGATGTCGCATGGCATCTTTCAGAATTAATGACTGAGAAACCCACTTTTTTTTATTATTACAGATGAAGGCTAGTTCCCCGATCTTACTCGCTGTGCTACCCAAGCACGACTCACGACCAGCCCTCACAGCTGCGCTTCCTACAATGCCTTCTCTCGTCCTCCGCTGCAGGGCTTATTCTCAGTGTTATGATGCGAGTTGGTAACCGTTATGTTCCGAGGAGCCATATGTTATATCTTCGTTGTTAATGATAAACGGGTCGAAGGTGGCCAAATGGATCTGTCGCCTTAGGAATCTGGACAGACAAGCAAAAGATTAGTTGACGTAAGTGCACTTTGTATTGTACTGTATGTTAACCGGAGACCTAGAAACGACGGAGAGGCTCCGTCCCCGCCGAAGCCGCAGTGGTCCACAGCCCCACGACGACTACCGCAGCCCACTTCACCCCTCCGCCGCCCCACACCGAACCCAGGTTTACTGTGCGGTTTGGCCTCCGGTGGACCCCCCAGGAAACGTCTTACACCAGACCAGTGTAACCCCTATGTTTGCGTGGTACAGCAATGGTGGTGTACGCGTACGTGGAGAACTTGTTTGCGCAGCAATCGCCGACATACTGCAGCTGAGGCGGAATAAGGGGAACCAGCCCACATTCGCCGAGGCAGATGGAAAACCGGCTAAAAACCATCCACAGACTGGCCGGCTCACCGGTCCTCGACACAAATCCGCCGGGTGGATTCGTGCCGGGGACCAGGCGCTCCTTCCCGCCCGGAAAGCCGTGCGTTAGGCCGCCCGGGCGGGCAAGTGCACTTTAGATAAATATATTTTACTCAAATTGTTGATGAAGAACTGCTTCACTATTTGCAACTTGGGACAGTCGTGGTTAGCTATAAGCATAGGTCCGACACGGGCATACATCTATGTACACTAATTATTTGCCGGTAGAGCGGACCCACCGAGCCAGGTGGCGCAGTGGTTAGCACACTGGACTCGCATTCGGGAGGACGACGGTTCAATCCCGCGTCCGGCCATCCTGATTTAGGTTTTCCGTGATTTCGCTAAATCGCTATAGGCAAATGCCGGAATGGTTTCTTTGAAAGGGCACAGCCGACTTCCTTCCCCGTCCTTCCCTAATCCGATGAGACCGATGACCTCGCTGTTTGGTCTCTTCCCCCAAACAACCCAACCTAACCGGTAGAGCGGGTTACCAACACGTCGGTGTAGCGTTCAACAGCAACTAGCAACACGGGACAAGTCTCGATGTAGAAGACTGGTGCCCAGATGCCTGCCGCTTATGACACCGCCCTGGCGGACTTCATCGGTCGGCGGCCTCGAGGTTGATCGTCCGTCAGGTCATCCTATTGGTGCCGATGTTACAACGAAGCTCGCAGGGCGCGCAGAAATCTTCATCGACGCACCGGCTCTGGTAGTATGAATAAGCTACGACACTACAATCTGCTATATCCCTTCTTCCTGAAGTGCAAGTCCCGAAAGGCGAGCGGGATAACTTCGGAGACGTTTTGGTGTTAGGAAAGAAGGTACTGGTGGAAGTGCAGCTGCGTGGGCAGGTCGTGAGTCGCGCTTGGACGGCTAGGTGGTAGAGCCCTTGACCGCAAGAGGCAAAGGTCGCAGGTTCGAGTCCCGAGCATGAACACAGTTGTACTCTGAGAGGAACTTTAAAATGAGCCACGTTCGACTGCAGAGCGAAAATTCATTGTAGGTAGCCCAGCGTGCAGTGCAAAGGTGGATGTTTCGCTTCACAAGAAGAGAACGAGAAAAACAAACAAATGGAGAAAAAGCAGCAGTTGACGTGACAGCGAGTGATAAGAAACTGAAATGGGGGTGGGCGGGGAACAGAAGAGATGAAACGGTGGGAGATGGACAAAGGAAATTCTCTACCGGATTTGTCTTGATAAGAAAAGACGTAGAGGACGATATATACACTACTGGCCATTAAAATCGCTACACCAAGAGGAAATGCAGATGATAAACGGGTATTCATTGGACAAATATATTATACTAGAACTGACATGTGATTACATTTTCGCGCAATTTGGGTGCATAGATCTTGAGAAATCAGTACCCAGACCAACCATATCTGGCCGTAATAACGGCCTTGATACGCCTGAACATGGAGTCAAACAGAGCTGGGATGGCGTGTACAGGTACGGCTGCCCATGCACCTTCAAAACGATACCATAGTTCACCAAGATTAGTGACTAGCGTATTGTGACGAGCCAGTTGCTCGGCCACTATTGACCAAACGTTTACAATTGGTGAGAGGGGAATGTGCTGGCCAGGGCAGCAGTCGAACATTGTCTGTGTCCAGAAAGGCCCGTATACGACCTGCAACATGCGGTCGTGCATTATCCTGGTGAAATGTAGGGTTTCGCAGGGTTCGAATGAAGGGTTGAGCCACGGGTCGTAACACATCTGAAATGTAACGTCCACTGTTCAAAGTGCCGTCAGTGCGAACAAGAGGTGACCGAGATGTGTAACCAATGGCACCCCGTACCATCACCGGGGGGTACGCCAGTATGGCGATGAAGAATACACACTTCCATTGTGCATTCACCGCGATATCGCCAAACACGGAACGACCATCATGATGATGTAAACAGAACCTGGATTCATCCGAAAAAATGACGTTTTGCCATTCGTGCACCCAGGTTCGTCGTTGAGTACACCATCGCAGGCGCTCCTGTCTGTGATGCAGCGTCAAGGGTAACCGCAGCCACGGTCTCCGAGCTGATAGTCCATTGCTGCTGCAAAAGTCGTCGTATCGTTCGTGCAGATGGATGTTGTCTGGCAAACGTCCCCATCTGTTGACTCAGGGATCGAGACGTGGCTGCACGATCCGTTGTAGCCATGCGGATAAGACGCCTGTCATCTCGACTGCTAGTGATACCAGGCCGTTGGCATCCAGCACGGCCTTCCGTATTACCCTCCTGAACCCACCGATTGCATATTTTGGTAACAGTGATTGGGTCTCGAGCAACGCGAGTAGCAATGTCGCCATACGATAAACCGCAATCGCGATAGGATACAATCTTTTATGAAAGTCGGAAAGGTGATGGTACGCATTTCTCCTCCTTACACGAGACATCCCAACAACGTTTCACCAGGCAACGCCGTTCAACTGGTGTTTGTGTATGAGAAATCGGTTGGAAACTTTCCTCGTGTCAGGAATGCTCTGAAAAGCTCTGAAAAGCTAATCATTTGCATATCACAGCATCTTCTACCCGTCGGTTAAACTTCCCGTCTGTATCACGTCATCTTCGTGGTGTAGCAATTTTAATGGCCAGTAGTGTAGGAATATGGGTTCACGAGGCGGAGAAACGAGGAGAACAAAGTTGTATGCAAATAACTGAAGGTCATAATAGTCTGGGAGGGACTTGGGTCCAGCAGTAGATGACAACTGGTTGATGGTGGTGGTGGTCAGTTTACATGCCGTACAGTGACGCGGTCCGCGCGTCGGTTCGTTTATCGCACGTTTCCGGCTTAATGCTCTGGAATCACATCCTCGAGTCACGAGTCGGCCCTTCCTGTAAACCGGGTGCGAGACGTGACGAGGCTCGGACATGTCGAGGTGCGGGGCCGAGGAATTAAGAGAGGAGCTGAATGGCGGCAGCTGGGGGCGGCCACCTGGCTAATCCTGGAGATCCCCGTGGGACGCGCGCTGCTGCTGCTGGCCAACCCTTGCCGGCGCGCCGGCTCTTCCTTCCGGCTTCCGGTGAGCGGCGGCCCCAGCGCCCAGCTTCCGCCTCGCCACGTGGCCCGCAGCCGCGCCGCGGATCTGCAGCGCACGCGGAATGTGCGCCACGCCGGAAGCTGCGGGTCGCCGGAAGGTGCGGGGGGCGCCCCTCCGCTACTCCGGCTGGGCCTGCGACTCTCGTTGTAGAGCTGTCGACAGTCGCAAAGTGCTGGCACGTACTGTAGAGGGGACGGGGTGGCCACGTCCCTCGATACTTCAACCGTCTGCAGCGTTTAGCATAATTTGGCGCAATGTTTTAAAGAAGGCGATATCTCATTCGGGCAGGTACAGACACTCGGGCAAAAACTACGAGGTGCAGTCAAGTTATACAGGGTGTCACAAAAAGGTACGGCCAAACTTTCAGGAAACATTCCTCACACACAAATAAAGAAAAGAAGTTATGTGGACATGTGTCCGGAAACGATTAATTTCCATGTTAGAGCGCATTTTAGTTTCGTCAGTATGTACTGCACTTCCTCGGTTCACCGCCAGTTGGCCCAATTGAAGGAAGGTAATGTTGACATCGGTGCTCGTGTTGATATGCGACTCATTGCTCTACAGTACTAGCATCGAGCACATCAGTACGTAGCATCAACAGGTTAGTGTTCATCACGAACGTGGTTTTGCAGTCAGTGCATTGTTTCCAATTGTGGAGTTGGCAGATGCCCATTTGAGTATGGATTAGCACGGGGCAATAGCCGTGGCGCTGTGCGATTGTATCGAGACAGATTTCCAGAACGAAGGTGTCCCGACAGGAAGACGTTCGAAGCAATTGATCGGCGTCTTAGGGAGCACAGAACATTCCAGCCCATGACTCGCGACTGGGGAAGACCTAGAACGACGAGGACACCTGCAATGGACGACGCAATTCTTCGTGCAGTTGACGATAACCCTAATGTCAGCGTCAGAGAAGTTGCTGCTGTACAAGGTAACGTTGACCACGTCACTGTATGGAGAGTGCTACGGGAGAACCAGTTGTTTCCGTACCGTGTACAGCGTGTGCAGGCACTATCAGCAGCTGATTGGCCTCCACGGGTACACTTCTGCGAATGGTTCATCCAACAATGTGTCAATCCTCATTTCAGTGCAAATGTTCTCTTTACGGATGACGCTTCATTCCAACGTGATCAAATTGTAAATTTTCACAGTCAACATATGTGGGCTGACGAGAATCCGCACGCAATTGTGCAATCACGTCATCAACACAGATTTTCTGTGAACGTTTGGGCAGGCATTGTTGATGATGTCTTGATTGGGCCCCATGTTCTTCCACCTACGCTCAATGGAGCACGTTACCATGATTTCATACGGGATACTCTACCTGTGCTGCTAGGACATGTCCGTTTACAAGTACGACACAACATGTCGTTCATGCACGATGGAGCTCCTGCACATTTCAGTCGAAGTGTTCGTACGCTTCTCAACAACAGATTCGGTGACCGATGGATTGGTAGAGGCGGACCAATTCCATGGCCTCCACGCTCTCCTGACCTCAACCCTCTTGACTTTCATTTATGGGGGCATTTGAAAGCTCTTGTCTACGCAATCCCGGTACCAAATGTAGAGACTCTTCGTGCTCATATTGTGGACGGCTGTGATACAATACGCTATTCTCCAGGGCTGCATCAGTGCATCAGGGATTCCGTGCGACAGAGGGTGGATGCATGTATCCTCGCTAACGGAGGAAATTTTGAACATTTCCTGTAACAAATTGTTTGAAGCCACGCTGGTACGTTCTGATGCTGTGTGTTTCCATTCCATGATTAATGTGATTTGAAGAGAAGTAATAAAATGAGCTCTAACATGGAAAGTAAGCGTTTCCGGACACATGTCCACGTAACATCTTTTCTTTATTTGTGTGTGAGGAATGTTTCCTGAAAGTTTGGCCGTACCATTTTGTAACACCCTGTATAGGGCGCCAGACACGAGCGATGAGGCTCAGCTATCCGCCGCCTGCGATGTCTCCCGCAGCTGGTCGCCGGCCACTGTGGCCGAGCGGTTCTAGGCGGTGGTCTAACTCCTCTCTGTCATTTACGGCTGATAACCATTGAAACTGCAGCATCACCAAGTCGGCACGAAGTGTAGACTTGCTCGCATTTGCAGGTGATTATATCATTTCAATGAAAAGGCACAAATTAGGTAGGAATAACGCAATGTACACTGTGTATGAAAGCAGCGGCTTTCTCACTCAGAAATCGAACTCGAATGTTGGTTGCTTGTGAAAAGATCATGTGGGCCTCCAGTAAAAAGAGGCACATTTGCCAACACGTGTCGGAATTAGTCAGCTGCAGGATACTGGCCTTTACACACTGCGGTTCTCCGGTTCATCGCCCTACGGTATTGATACTCGCGTTGGTCCATATCCTACCACTGCAATGCAAATATGGAATCGACCGGTTTAGGAGAGCCATACGCCGCACCACCTAGGATCCCTACGGCCCTACAGGACGAGACCGGCCGTCCTGGATCGTACAGCCAAATCCCTTACCTCGAGTCAGGAAATGGACTTGTTTCTAGTCAGACAATTGTACGACGATGTCTAAGACACCTCGGCGATCATTATTCTAGTGGCCGAGCGGTTCTAGGAGCGTCAGTCCGGAGCCGCGCTGCTGCTGCGGTCTCAGGTTCGAATCCTGCCTCGGGCATGGATGTGTGTGATGTCCTCAGGTTAGTTATGTATAAGTAGTTCTAAGTTCTAGGGGACTGATGACCTCAGATGTTAAGCCCCATAGTGCTCAGAGCCATTTGAACCATTTTCTTGCAGCTGGTCGCTCGCCGCGGCAGCCCACGCAGCACACACGAGCGACGATTCACAATCAATACTATAAACGTCACTGTATAGAGAAGTTCTGCTATGCAAAATGAACTGCAATGTTTAGCAGCAGCTGCAGTTGAATTCCGTACCCCCCACGAATTCTCGCAAACCAAAAATTTAAAATAAACGTGAACTCTTTCTTTCGCTGACGCCTTAGTCCCGTAGTGATTGCAGTGTCGGCGTGGCTACAACGGATTTGGCAGTGTTAGGTATGACCGGTTGCTCTTCCTGCCGCCACCCCGTTTAGGATCAGTCTTCGTGTGGTTTAATACAACCTCACTGCAAGTAAGAAACATACAGTACAGAAAAATTTCCAAATCAGCTAGAAATATGTGTAACCCACAAGTTGCGGAGACCTGAATGAAGAGAAAAACGCCTACGAAAAGTCTGATTTTATACAAATTACATGTAGCAGATGGTTAAATTTGTATTTGAATTTGAAATTCTTAAACGGCGACTCACATATCAACTACAATGGTTCAAATGGCTCTGAGCACTATGGGACTTAACATCTGAGGTCATCAGTCACTTAGACCTTAGAACTACTTAAACCTAACTAACCAAAGGACATCACACACATCCATGCCCGAGGCAGGATTCGAACCTGCGACCGTTGCGGTCGCGCGGTTCCAGACTGTAGCGCCTAGAACCGCTCGGCCACAGTGGCCGGCTCAACTACATTACGACTTAATCCCCGCAGCCAGTGGAATATACAACGAAGTGTTTGGCTTATCGTAAGTTTCTGGAATTAATATATAACACACTGCCTGTCTAAACTAGCTTTTACTGACCGTTATACAGGGCCAAACTTTGTAAAGCGACTACCCACTTATAAAAGCATACCAAGATTGTCTCTCAGAGCAATTTGCACTTTTTTCTTACCATACAAAGAGCTTCTAGTATAATTTGAAGTTAAAATTTAAATAACTAACTATCTGCTCACAGGAAATTACAGGCCTTACTGTCTGTAAGCCATATTTTCTGACGTGAAAGCATACTTGATTTAGAGTTCCCAGAGAGCAACAAAAACAATTAATGGAATAACGTCTGTTGCTAGTGCCATAAACCGAATCACTTGCTTTATAATACTAATACAAAACAATATAATTCACCATAAGTTCCATCCAGCAACTATGTTCTCAGTCGCAACAAGAACTGACGATCTTATGCTTCTGTTGTTTCGGAAACGTTAAAAAGTTTGATGCAACTGTTTGTTAATCCGCCCATATTCACAAAATTCTCGGACTATCATATGGAGAAATTCCCGGGACAAATTGCATGAAACAAGTTTCATTGTACAAGTTAACAAATAAATCAACGCACACAAAACACAGAACAGTTACTGAACATACGGAAAAATGTGTACACCAATCCTCAGTCTTCTTTAGAGATATTTGTGTGCATTTATACTCTGAGCTCATGACAGACAGGATCCCGAAAAGAATTTCAGCAAGTGTGTAGCTTGCAAAACCGTACACGAAGTCCTGAGCTTCTGAACAATTGCAGAATGAATTGCCAAAATATGACTGCTAGTGATACGTTAGGCGGAGTGGCCGAGCGGCTGTAGGCGCTAGTCTGGAACCGCGCGACCGCTACGGTCGCAGGTTCGAATCCTGCCTCGGCCATGGATGTGTGTGATGTCCTAAGGTTAGTTAGGTTTAAGTAGTTCTAAGTTCTAGGCGACTGTTGGCTTCAGATGTTGAGTCCCATAGTGCTCAGAGCCGTTTGAACCATTTTCAAGGCTGCAAGCAACGCACCGGACGAAAGCGACGCTGCAGTTTCTTCGTGATAACAGGTTTTAAGTGACTCCTCATTCTCCCTATTCACCTGACCTTGTTCGTAGCGACTTTTTTTATGGCCTGATCCTAGAACTCACTATGCTGTACTAAAAATGGTCCGTCAACTTGTACTTTGACATAAAAATCATCTCAGTATTTGTACATATCTTTGGCTATTTATAACTGATTATTTTATTGAGTTATTGTCACTTTTATAATTCATTTTGCCTACAGTCAGGACAAATGAAGTTTTAAGGGTGTTAAGTTAATGAGTTGGGAAACTGTGTTTTCCATTCCATTTCATACGAGCCATCTGTCTGTAGTTTATTGGTAAAATAGCAACCCGGTCATAACAGTTACGATGCGTCTCTTGCACGTAGATAGACGCATTAGATGTCACGCTGTTCAACTCAATTCTGTCGAGGAATTTTGTTTCTCTACGTGGATAAGCCCTCTGATATTATGTAACATGTGGAACATGCAGCGACAAATAGTTTCGTATCGGCGAAGCGATCTCGACCATTCGGAACAGAGCGGAGTGCCGCTCTCGTTATTTGGGAGAGCCAGGTGGCTGTGCTTCCGTGTTGCCTGCGCAGAGGTCGGCGTTGCCGCTTGGCCGCCAGTGACGTCACAGCAGGTCAGCGGCAGGTCGCTGACGTAGCGGCCTGGCGGAGCCTGGCCCGTGGAGTACAAGGGCCTGTGGATCAAGGCGCGCGCGGGGGAACTGTGCAGAACAGTTCCGACACTCACACACACTGGAAGCTGGGCGTCCAGAAACGCTCCAGTACCGACCAGTTGCCGTCCGTCTCTTGCAAAGAAGAGTTCTGCGTAAAGGATGTTCGGAAAACTTTTACGTGGAAAAGAGAGAACAGATCTTTTTCAGATGACGCTCTGTCGTTTCGAACTCGCGCAAGCCTTGGTGTTAGCTACCTTTCCCACACGGCTTCGGTGCGGACCCACCCACCATCTCCCTCCTTCCCCATCCGTCATCCACTTGCGTTGACAGATGCGGAGCTACACAAGAAGGCCGTAATCCGACACGCCCGCGTGCCTTCATGGATTCTGGACTTTGCTTCCATCAGAAGCTCCTGACAGGCACAGGCGGGTCGACTGCAAATTATGCAGTATTTGCACAGGTAACGCTTTCTGCGCCTGCATCGATAGCTTGACTGCCGCTATGACCAATTCGAGTCAGATTGTATTTATCCTCTAAACTTCCTAGTTCTCGCCTTCTAAGACTCGAAAAAAGATGAGGCGCAGAGCGTGAAGGACATACGCGGTTAGGCTCGAAATATTGTTGAATATATTTATCTCAATTCAACTCAATTATTCAATCTGTATATTGAGCAAGCAGTAAAGGAAACAAAAGAAAAATTCGGAGAAGGATTTAAAATCCATGGAGAAGAAATAAAAACTTTGAGGTTCGCCAATGACATTGTAATTCTGTCAGAGACAGCAAAGGACTTGGAAGAGCAGTTGAACGGAATGGACGGTGTCTTGAAAGGAGGATATAAGATGAACATCAACAAAAGCAAAATGAGGATAATGGAATGAAGTCGAATTAAGTCGGGTGATGTTGAGGGTATTAGATTAGGAAATGCGACACTTAAAGTGGTAAAGGAGTTTTGCTATTTGGGGAGCAAAATAACTGATGATGGTCGAAGTAGAGAATATATAAAATGTAGACTGAAGAAGAGAAATTTGTTACGATTGAATATCGATTTAAGTGTCAGGAAGTAGTTTCTGAAAGTATTTGTATGGTGTGTAGCCATGTATGGAAGTGAAACATGGCCGATAAATAGTTTGGACAAGAAGAAAATAGAAGCTTTCGAAATGTGGTGCTACAGAAGAATGCTGAAGATTAGATGGGTAGATCACATAACTAATATGGAGGTATTGAATAGAATTGGGGAAAAGAGGAGATTGTGGCACAGCTTGACTAGAAGGAGGGGTCGGTAGGTAGGAAATGTTCTGAGACATCGAGGGATCACCAATTTAGTATTGGAGGGCAGCGTGGAGGGTAGAAATAGTAGAGGAAGACCAAGAGATGAATACACTAAGCAGATTCAGAATGATGTAGGTAGCAGTAGGTACTGGGAGATGAAGAAACTTTAACAGGATAGTGTAGCATGCAGACCTGCATCAAACCAGTCTCTGGACTGAAGACCACAACATCAACAACAACAACAACAACAACAATTATTTCAAAGGTGGAATTTCGTCTGACAGGCTTGGGACGTATTCGCTACGGACACATTTCCAACGATGCTGCCGTAGAGGAAAGCGGTTGAAATCTTAGTGCAGCAATCTAGGTACATGTTTCCACGTATTCCTTAATAACGTGAGGCGAATGCCATGGTGATTTTTTTAAAACGGCCACTTCTGATTTCCTATCCCTTCTTGCCAAAGAAATCAAGTCTCCGTCTCCAATAACCACGCTTCCGAAGAGGCGTTAAACTGTGGACCTTCCTTCCATCTCCTACTGTTATCAGTGCTCCAGTTATCATTTGACTCGAGTACTAGAACTGCACCGCCGCTTTCTCCTCGTAGCAGAAGACCACACGGTGTTATCTTCTGTGATTGATCGAGCTGTTGTAGCACATCCAATGTTTATATTACTATTATGAGATACTAGTGCATGTCAAGGTATATGCTCCTTTTTCATAAATGAGTCAGCGTGGTAACTGAAGCTCTTGGTTCAGGATGAATGAGAATCTTATCCAGCGTTGTTGGCAGTACGAGATATTTTGTTGGCCTGTATTGGTCGGTGGAGTTTGACTCTTCTGCGACACCTGTTGCAGCTGTCTACTGAGGTACTTTAAATTCCTTTTTCTTAAGCTGTACCCGTCCGTTTGGTATGTGGTAGAGACAATCTATTTTATTGCACGAACTATGTACATCGATCCGGGCGGGAAGGAACGCCGGTCCCCGGCACAAATCCGCCCGGCGAACTTGTGTTGAGGTCCGTTGAGCCGGCCAGTCTGTGTATTGTTTTTAGGCGGTTTTCCATCTGCCTTGGCGAATGCGGGCTGGTTCCCCTTATTCCCCCTCAGTTACACTATGTCGGCGATTGCTACGCAAACAGGTTCTCCACGTACGCGTGCACCACCATTATTCTACCACGCAAACATAGGTGTTACACTCGTCTGGTGTGAGACGTTTCCTTGCGGGGGGGGGGGGGGGGGGGAGGGGTCTACCGGGAACCGAAACGCACAGTAACCCTGGGTTCGGTGTGGGGTGGCGGAGGGGACTGCGGTAGTCGTGGTGGGGTTGTGGACCACACCTGCTGCGGCGGGGACGGAGCCTCCCCGTCGTTTCTAGGTCCCCGGTTAACATAACATAACATGTACATTGAAGCATTTTTGCTCAGTTTTTCTGATTTTTCCGCACCTCGCAGTCTGCTGCGTGACTGCTTAGGTGAAAGCAGACGGTGTTGACGGTCGCGGCGGGTCTTCTGCACCCGGCGGCGCCGGAAAGGACCCGTTGCTACGCTCCGCAGCATTCGCCAGGGGGCCTTCCGGCCGTTTCCAGGCTAGCAGGACCGCTACTCGTGCGCGCTCTCCCGTGTACGCCAAACACTGACACTAGGTGCGCGGCGGCGGCATGCTGGCAGTATTCTTTGTGTATCTAAACACCAGTTCTCGGGCACTACTATGCAGTTATGTTTACGAGCGATATCTCGTCTGCTGGATCAGGCAGAATCGGGAAGCACTATCGGAGGGAATCGCGGTTACCACAGCTCTCTGTTGACACTGTGTGGACCCCGTTTCACAAGAAAAAACGCGACAATACTGGTGATCGACTTCTGAAAGTACTTGTGGTATTCACGCTCAATTACTTCGGGGGAATAGAGGCGGTCAGCTTTTGCGTTTCGGCACAATAAAAATAGTCTGCTTCGTAGCCATTCCAATTCATGTGATTAAGTGCAGTGATAGTGTTGGACTGCCGCTCTGGAGACGTTGATGTAAGACACCAAGCCTTCGAGCTTTCGTAACAGTAAATAATGCTTTATGTTTTCAATTCGCAGGGTAGTTTTACGTGTAATGGACGCAGCGTACTTCAAAATCGTTGGTGAAGTACGGTGGGTCAGACTGTGAGAAACATTACTGTTCGTTGAAAGAACTTCTTGAAGAAACTTCCTGGCAAATTAAAACTGTGTGCCGGACCGAGACTCGATCTCGGGACCTTTGCCTTTCGCGGGCAAGTGATCTACCAAGTGAGCTACCCAAGCACGACTCACGCCCCCTCCTCACAGCTTTACTTCCGTCAGTACCTCGTCTACTACCTTCCAAACTTCACAGAAGCTCTCCTGCGAACCTAGCAGAAATAACACTCCTGGAAGAAAGGATTTTAATGGACAGTAGTGTAATTTACGTAATACGCAAGATAAATTTTTAGGTGGTAATGAATAACACGATTTTTCATATTACTTCAAAGTGAGCATCATAAAAGAAGGAAAAGCACGATTTAAATGTTAAAACACTTAGCAGCATTTTAATATGCATATGTAAGAGGGCACATTGTAGCACGTCACGTCTACCCTCCTTCCGGCAGCAGGGCGTTTACCAGGCGGTCTTTTGCGTGACGGCGCAGCACCTCGCTGCCTGCACCAACCAACTGCAGCAGAAGTAAACCGCAGCACCTGGGTCAAGCGAGCAGCACCGTACCCACAGCGGTTGAAGGGGACTTTCGGACATGTGGCTCATAGGGAGCGCTTCTTGCGGACCAAGTCTTTCCGGGGTGCCGGTCGGCTGTAAACTAGTCGGCGGAAACACAGGGCGCAAAAGTCTCAGATTTTTGTATAAACGCAAATTTCAAGTATCTGTATTTCACAGGTAAGCCCGCGTTGACGAGAGTTGGAGAGCGCGGCTGTGGAAACGTGGAGCAGCCCGCTACCCGCCACCCAATGCAGGCGCCGCGCGCACAAATCTGTTTCCGGGAATGCGCCCGAGGGCAGCGGACCGGTCCTGGATAGCGCAGAGTGTTGGGCGGGGGGCGGGGGGCAGGGGGGCTGCAGGCCGGCCTGAATGGCGCTGCCGGCCGCGCCGCCAGGTTCATTCACCCGCGCCTCAATGGACGCCGACACGTGGGAACGCCGGCGCTGCCATCTGCTGCTCGCTAGCTAGATACCTATCGAAGTCACATCTCGCCCGCCGTCCGAGTTTTTGTCATCCATAGCTGTTCCACTTAGCATTTCTTTTTCTTAGATCGAATCTTTCAGCGGTAGCTACTAGACAGTGCCGCTGTTCATTCATTAAGCCCCACGCCTCGGTACCCAACACGAACGACCTATGTTTATGTTCTCAGCTCTCTGCACTGTCACACGTTTTTAGTCTCTGGGATGAGATGGAGCTACGGGTATAATCTCCATACTAAAGAACGAGCAGAATGAGTGGCCTTTCCCAGAACAACTCTACAGTGACACTAAGGATCAGTTTCCTGTCTATTACAATACTGGCCATTAAAATTGCTGCACCAAGAAGCAATGAAGATGATAAACGGCTATTCATCGGACAAATATATTATACTAGAACTGACGTGTGATTACATTTTCACGCAATTTGGGTGCATAGATCCTGAGAAATCAGTACCCAGAACAACCACCTCTGGCCGTGATAACGGCCTTGATACGCCTGGACATTGAGTCAAACAGAGCTTCGATGGCGTTTACAGGTACAGCTGCCCATGCAGCTTCAACACGATACTAGAGTTCATCAAGAGTAGTGACTCGCGTATTTTGACGAGCCAGTTTCTCGGCCACCATTGACCAGACGTTTTCAATTGGTGAGAGATCTGGAGAATGTGCTGGACAGCGCAGCAGTCGAACATTTTCTGTATCCAGAAAGGCCCGTACAGGACCTGCAACATGCGGTCGTGCATTATCCTGGTGAAATGTAGGGTTTCGCAGGGATCGAATGAAGGGTAGAGCCACGGGTCGTAACACATCTGAAATGTAACGTCCACTGTTCAAAGTGCCGTCAATGCGAACAAGAGGTGACCGAGACGTGTAACCAATGACACCGCATACCATCACGCCGGGTGATACGACAGTATGGCGATGACGAATACACGCTTCTAATGTGAGTTCACCGCGATGTCGCCAAACACGGATGCGACCATCATTATGCTGTAAACAGAACCTGGATTCATTCGAAAAAATGACGTTTTGCCATTCTTGCACCCAGGTTCGTCGTTGAGTACACCATCGCAGGCGCTCCTGTCTGTAATGCAGCGTCAAGGGTAACCGCAGCCATGGTCTCCGAGCTGATAGGTCTGGTGAGTGTGGCGGATGAGGAAGATACTCAAAATGCAGGTCTGTGATTGTTGCAACTGCTGTACGGGCAGTGTGGGGCCTTGCATTGTCATGTTTCAAAAGGACACCTGCTGACAGCAATCCACGTCGCTTTGATTTGATTGCAGGCCGCAGATGATTTTTGAGGAGTCTGTGTATGATGCACTGGTGACAGTGGTCCCTCTAGGCATCTAATGCCCCAAAAGCACTCCTTTCTCGTCTCAAAAGAGAGGCAGCATAACCTTCCTTGCTGATCTGTTAGAAACTTCTTTGGTTTTGGTGATGAGGAATGGCGCCATTCCTTGCTCGGTCTCTTCATTTACGATTGGTAGATGTGAACCCAGGTTTCGTCCCTAGTAACGATTCTTGCAAGAAAACCATCAACTTCTCGTTCAAAGCGCCCAAAAAGTTCTTCACAAACATCAACACGTCGTTCTCTCATTTCAGGAGTCAGCTGCCGTGACAGCCATCTTGCAGACACTTTGTGAAACTGGAGCACATCATGCACAATGTGGTGTGCTGACCCATGACTAATCTGTAAACATGCCGCAATGTCAGTGTCACTCGTCGGGTTTCCTTCACTACAGCTTCAACTGCTGCAATGTTCTGTGGAGTCACAACTCGTTGTGCCTGACCGGGACGAGGAGCATCTTCCACTGAAGTCACACCATTTGCGAACCTCCTACTCCATTCGTAGACTTGCTGCTGCGACAAACATGTGTCACCATACTGAACCTTCATTCGTCGATGAACTTCAATAGGTTTCACACCTTCACTACGCAAAAACCTAATATCAGAACGCTGTTCTTCCCCGGTGGAAGTCGCAATTGGAGCGGCCATCTTTATACTGATACTGCGACGGTATGTGTGCATCTGCACTATGTTGCCACCTGCAGGCCATTCTGCACGCTGTTTGTAGCAAGCTTACCAACTTAAAGTATAACGGCGTCAAATTTCGATTTGTTATTACAAACTTAAGGTTTTCATTTGACTCACCCTCGTAAATTGAAACTCCGTCCTCCCAAAAGCGAGTGTAGTACTTCACCCCTGCGCTTGATACGTTGTTATTGCAGGCACTGAAGAAAAGAAGCACGTAAACATGAAATGAGGTCGCGTAAATCTTCTGAGGGAAAGAAAACTAGCTGTGAAATGTCGAGCGTGACGGGAGAGGGTCGGGTGCTGCAGAACTGGATGGTGGGCTAGTTGTGGGCGAACGCAAGTGCGACATGTGTGTGAGGGAGTCAGGTGGTCTGCTGGACGGCGAGGGGCGGGGGAGGCCGCATCCGCAGCTCGCGCTGGCCGGCTTTCTCTCGCGGACCGCGACCAGCCTGCAGCCGTGGCTAGAGGGCCGCCGCCGCCGCAGCAGCACTCGGCAGCTCGTATCAGCTGTGTTACCTGATAGGGCTGCCTCGTGACACGGTTCTGTACCACAGTCACTATGTTTACATTAAAATCAATAGACACGGAAAGGAAGCAGTAGTTGAAAACAGAGTGAAGATGGGTTCTAGTCGATGTCTTTGGTATCCAATCTGTACATTGAGCAAGCAGTGAAGGAAACGAAGAAGAAATATGGAAAGGGAATTAAAATTCAGGGACAAGAAATAAAAACTTCGAGGCTTACCGATCACACTGCAGTGACTTGAAAACGCTGTTGAACTGACTGAACTGAGTCTCGAAAAGAGGTTATACGACGAATATCAAAAAATGGTTCAAATGGCTCTGAGAGCTATGCGACTTAACTTCTGAGGTCATCAGTCGCCTAGAACTTAGAACTAATTAAACCTAACTAACCTAATGACATCACACACATCCATGCCCGAGGCAGGATTCGAACCTGCGACCGTAGCGGTCACGCGGTTCCAGACTGAAGCGCCTTTAACCGCACGGCCACACCGGCCGGCTACGACGAGTATCGACAAACGTGAAACAAAGGTAATGGAATATGGCTCGAATTAAATCACACAATGCTGATAGAGGTTGATTAGGAAACGAGACACTAAAAGAAGTGGATGAACTTTGCTACTTGAGCAGCAAAGTAACTGACGTTTAACTGTTTACCATTCACTGTTTACCACTTACCGCTCAACAGTTACCGTTCACTACTTACTGTATATCGTATACCGCTCACCAAAGAAGAAAAAGTACACTACAGGCATATAGTACAATTTGTATTTATCTCATCTTTGGGGACATTAATACATGGGGAGTAGACGAGCCGGCCGCGGTGGCCCAGAGCTCCGGAACCGCGCGACTGCTACGGTCGCAGGTTCGAATCCTGCCTCCGGCATGGATGTGTGTGATGTCCTTAGGTTATTTAGGTTTAAGTAGTTCTAAGTTCTAGGGGACTGATGACCTCAGATGTTGCATCCCATAGTGTTCAGAGCCATTTGAACCATTTTTAGAATAGACGTGGACAGGGAGCGGTAAATAGAGCGAATGCTGAAGAGTGAACGGTGTACGTTAACTCGTGAATGGTAAATGGTGTTCTATTTCCGTATCGCTTGTCACTGACATGATAAGTTGATGAAGTGAAATGACCATAAGATATTGATGCCGGGGCGTGTCCATCCGGGTAAGTACGACCGCCGAGTTGCAAGCCTTTTCAGTTGACGCCACACTGGGCGACTTACGTGTCGATGATGACGAGTACAACAAAACACCCAGACCCCGAGCGAAGAAACTCTCCGACCCAGCCGGGAAAAGAACCCCGGCCCTTCGCATGGTCTTGCAGCGCTGTCCTCTCAACTATGGAAGCGGACGCCACTTGTTGACGATGACAAGCAACAGGGGCTTAAACCAGCAGTTGATTGTGGAATAGTGTATAAAGTAAAACTCACATTCAACAACTACAATTACCAGTTTGTTAATTACTTCGCATAAGCAAATGTTGGTTGTTAACTATTTATGTGTAGTATGTTGCATACTCGTTCTCGTATTGCAATTATGTGTAGCTTCCAGTGAAATTTACCGATGTGATGTTTTGAAGTAGGTAATGAAAATATAGTAGACAGCATTTTCGTCATTTCATGCAATTCAAATACTTTTTCAAGCGTGTGACATATTTTTGATAAATAATTCAGGTCATTTGGGCACTTCTGAGCACAGCCTTGATAGGGCTACATTGTAATCGAGTCTTTCGTTTTAATGACGGCTAAGATACTAGGCTGTGATTGAAGGAGGCGTAGGTGGTGCATTACGTTGTGTGTGTTGTCCGTGTTTGTGTGTTTGTGTATGCTTATGTAGTATCTTTGCCATTTTACATGAACTTGTCATTTTTATGCATCATTTTATTACTACACTTTAGTTGGCTGGAGAGGTGGAGGGGGAAAGGGGCGTGCGTTGTTGTTCTTTTTCCTTTAATTTTCGCATTAGTAAAATTGGTCTACTTCCACTATCTTGAATTTTCAATGTTTCATTTTAATGCTACAATGTGACTGGCTGGTAGGGGGGTGGGAAGCGAAAAGAGGAAGAGTGGTGTAGGCGACAGGCCTTGATGGTGTCATCATAGTGTCTAGAAGCGCTATGGTCTCATAGATACGGGCCATGGCTTCTTATATCATGAAGGAGAGGTCAATGATGTGGGTCATGTTTTTTATAGGAAAGGGGGCTAGAAGATACAATATAAACAAAGTGTGCTAGAGTTCTCATAGCTACACAACTTAAAGTGCCAAGAAACAAATGCAGTAAGTTGAAATGTGGGTGTCTAAAAGCCAGCAAAAAGCGGTTTGTGAAAATTAAATCAACTCTTTTTTTAGCCAGTCTCTGCTGCAAACACTTTTTATGTGCAAAATATGTAAAAAGACGGAATCAACAGTAGTTACCATCATGATGCTTTGTCAATAAAAGTGAAACCTAACTGGTATAAAATTCTATTAAATACGATTTTCTTAAAACAAAAAGAAACAAAATAATTAGGAGAGAATGTAGCAGTTGCTGTGGAAACCGGCAACCAAACAATTTTACTTCCGTTTGTGCTTTTCCTGTGCTCTTTTACGCTACTGGCCATTAAAATTGCTACACCAAGAAAAAATGCAGATGATAAACGGGTATTCATTGGACAGATATATTATACTAGAACTGACATGTGATTATATTTTCACGCAGTTTGGGTGCATAGATCCTGAGAAATCAGTACCCAGAACAACCACCTCTCGCCGTAATACCGGCCTTGATACGCCTGGGCATTGAGTCAAACAGAGCTTGGATGGCGTGTACAGGCACAACTGCCCATACAGCTTCAACACGATACCACAGTTCATCAAGAGTAGTGACTGGCGTATTGTGACGAGCCAGTTTCTCGGCCAGCATTGACCATACGTTTTCAGTTGTTGAGAGATCTGGATAATGGCCAGGGCAGCAGTCGAACATTTTCTGCATCCAGAAAGGCCCGTAGACGACCTGCAACATGCGGTCGTGCATTATCCTGCTGAAATGTAGGGATTCGCAGGGATCGAATGAAGGGTAGAGCCACGGGTCGTAACACATCGTTATGTAACGTCCACTGTTCAAAGTGCCGTCAATGCGAACAAGAGGTGACCGAGACGTGTAACCAATGGCACCCCATACCATCACGCCGGGTGATACGACAGTATGGCGATGACGAATAACGTTTACAATGTGCGTTCAATGTGCGTTCACCGCGATGTCGCCAAACACGGATGCAACCATCATGATGCTGTAAACAGAACCTGGATTCATCCGAAAAAATGAGATTTTGCCATTCGTGCGCCCAGGTTAGTCGTTGAGTACACCATCGCTGGCGCTCCTGTCTGTGACGCAGCGTCAAGCGTAACAGCAGCCATGGTCTCCCACCTGATAGTCCACGCTGCTGCAAACGTCGTCGAACTGTTCGTGCAGATGGTTGTTGTCTTGCAAACGTCCCCATCTGTTGACTCAGGGATCGAGACGTGGCTGCACGATCCGTTACAGCCATGCGGATAAGATGCCTGTCATCTCGACTGCTAGTGATACGAGGCCCTTGGGATCCAGCACGGCGTTCTGTACCCTCCTGAACCCACCGATTCCATATTCTGCTAACAGTCATTGGATCTTGACCAACGCGAGCAGCAATGTCGCGATACGATAAACCGCAATCGCGATAGGCTACAGTCCGATCTTTATCAAAGTCAGAAACGTGATGGTACGCATTTCTCCTCCTTACACGAGGCATGACAACAACGTTTCACCAGGCAACGCCGGTCAACTGCTGTTTGTGTATGTGAAATCGGTTGGAAACTTTCCTCATGTCAGCACGTTGTATGTGTCGACACTGGCGCCAACCTTGTGTGAATGCTCTGAAAAGCTAATCATTTGCATATCGCAGAATCTTCTTCCTGTCGATTAAATTTCGCGTCTGTAGCAGGTCGTCTTCGTGGGTTGAAATTTTAGTGGCCAGTAGTGTAGTTGAGAGAACTATTTACACATAATGGTTTTAGTTTCATTTGGTGTTTTGGACGAAGACGCTTTACCGGATACGCTGATATAATCTGGAGGGGGGGGGGGGGTGGGGGAGGAAGGAACAAATTTTGTCTCGTTGCACGTCTTGTTATTAAGTGATGGTTCTACTAGACAATCGACTTCCATTTTCAGAAGTTTCTGCGTGTGAGACCTGCACTTTCAGGGCGGAGACGCAAGAGATGCTCCTCTAGAGATGGCAGAAGTCCCTTCCTGCACTTTCCAGCCGCTTCCTGCTCCCTGCACTCTTTAACTTAATTTGCGACGTCCAGCTCCCCAGGTGTGTGGCGACAGGCCCAGACACAGAGGCAAGCAGTAGGCTGAGGTCAGGATTTCCCGGGCAGCTCCGGCGCAGCTTGCTCGCCGCTCCCTGCGGCCTCCGGGAAATTGCCGACTTCCTCCCAGGTGCCTGCAGGCGTGCCAACACAGCGGCGCTACCTGCCACCTGGGCGCGCTCGCCGCCGCGGCTCGGAGGTTGGCAGCAGCGCCGGCCATGCCGCCTCGGGGCTCGCCTTTTTCTGAGTCCAGATTGCGAGGCACAAGGCTGCCGGATGTCGGAGGCATTACATGCAAAATGTGTGCCTGCTTTCTTCTTGCCTTTTTTTTTCTTCTTATTTTGCGTGCGACAACGGAGACTTGCAACAGCGGAAGCGCGCGTTATTTGTCTTACGAGCGCACAGTACGCGTGGGCGCAAACCTACGTAATATATACAGTGACTCACATAATTATTCGGACAGACATAGTGTATTATATTTCCCTTCGTATTAGTGATTTCAGCAATAATAAAGCAATGGTATAAAGTAAATAAAAGTTCCTGTAAGGAATGTAAAAACGTAATGTCCATCGTGCCTAAAAAGAATACTGCAAGTCAAACGTAAGAATTAGCAAACACAATCAAAAACAAAAACAATGCTGCTCAAAAGTATTCATGTGCCTTTCCTTCTACTTATGGTCCAAAATTTCAGTAACTAGTAAGCATTCCTTTCATCTTAATTATTTCTCTGAGACGACTTGGAATGCTCTCCGCTAATTTTCGTGTGTACTAAAATATAGGGAGATATTTTCGGCAGTTCTTCTTATGGTCTGTTTCTTCAGCTTATCTCTATATGTGATTAGTGCTTTCCTCATTTCTTTATCAAGTTTGTCCCAAAGATTCTCAGTCACATTCAAGTCTGGAAATAGGGGGGGGGGGGAGGGGGGGAGGGTGGATGAAGCACCTTTCAACAGTGAAACAATAACTACATCCTCACATTCCAGGACGTATGTTTTGTGTCATTATCTTGATAAAACTCAAAATGTACCCCATTCCCCATGTTTTCGGCGCTCTTTTGCAAAAAACCCGCGCAGTATTCTGGCATAATGAAGTTGGTCCATTTCACCCTCAATAAAAACCAATTCACTAACTCCATTCGCCGACATTTACCCCCGCACCATTCCAAGTCAATCGCCATACTGCACAACTGCATTGAGATTTTCCTCTTCAAGCTCAGTATTAAGCATTTACCAAACCGTCACCATCAGATTGAAATGTGTTAAACTTACTCTTGTCAGCAAGTATAACGTCATTCTACCACATATTGTGCTCTTTGGCAAACAGTATTCTCTTCCTTTGATTCATTTCACTTATGAAATACTTCCCTCTTGCAATACGGTCGTGAAACTTAACCTCTTCTGAGCACCCTACGTTTCGTTTTGGAATGCACTTCCTTTCCGATGTCTTTGGTAATCTCAGTAGTGAGTTTTGGAACAATAAACTTGGTTTCTTTCCGTTTCTCTGATGATATAATACTCTTCTCGCACAGAAAACGTTCTTTGACAGCGTTCTTGGACATCCTGTATGCGGTGAATTGTCAATCCTGTCTTCCTCCCGGAATCTTCTGGTTATACCCGGAATTGTGTCCGCCCCGATAGTTGAATGGTCAGCCTGAAGGACTGCTGTTCAAATGGCTCTGAGCACTATGGACTTAACATCTAAGGTCCTCAGTCCCCTAGAACTCAGAACTACTTAAACCTTACTAACCTAAGGACATCACACACATCCATGCCCGAGGCAGGATTCGAACCTGCGACCGTAGCGGTAGCGCGGTTCCAGACTGAAGCGCATAGAACCGCTCGGCCACAAGGGCCGGCACGGACTGCTGTCCTAAGCGGCCCGGGTTCGATTCCCGGCTGGGTCGGGGATTTTCTCCGCTCAGAGACTGGGTGTTGTGTTGCCTTCATCATCATTTCATCCCCATCCGGCGCGTAGGTCGCCCAATGTGGCGTCGAATGTAATAAGACATGCACCAAGGCGGCCGGACCTGCCCCGTAAGGAGCCTCCCGGCCAATGACCCCAAACGCTCATTTCCTTTTTTTACTCGAAACTGTACTTTTTTTCATTTGTAACATTCAGCAGTTTTACGACAACTTTTGCCTTTGGCATGGTGATAAATAACTAGCTGCCGTTATTCGAATGTGCTATCTCTTCCTCCGCGGGCCGTCGTTACCTCAGTTGTACAGAGCACAATACCTAGCTGGACGTTTACGTTCACACTGTCCGTGGTTGCTCTACGTCTGTACATGACCTCTGCAGAACGACTGGCCCTCGCCGAATAACTTCGTCGACGCTAACGGCGGTCGGAGGTACCAGCGTCACTAAATTCTCCCCTGTTTTTAAACATAAACATTTTACCATGGCGTTGACTCTGTCGAACTGTGATATTGACAACCAGTTTGCGTGTACACTATTTTCTTTGAACCTTAGAGTCAATGTGTTGCAAAGACTGTTTATTAATGAGTGTCCGAATAATTATGTGAGCCACTGTACATCTACGTTCTCAAAATTTACCATCGCTATCATTAGGCGATACCTGTTTTTGAAAGTTTTTCTTGGCTCGCTGAAACGTGAAAATTTTAGTCTACGGCTCTCCGTAGTGTACGTACAACACCGTAACCCAGTGACGTGGTACAGTGGTAAGACAAAGGCCTCGGCTCCACTCCTCCTCTCCCAATCACCACCCGATCTTTCTTCGTTCACATAAATCCCATACAGCAAGTGCAAGTGTGGTTCTGTGAAAATGGAACCGGCGGATTTGCTTCTTGTTGTTCCCAGTCTACTTCTACCCCTAGCCCCCCCCCCCCCCCCCCCCTACACACACACACACACACACACACACACACACAAACACACACATAAGCGCGCGCACTAGGCAAACCACAGTGAGGCGCGTGATGGAGGGAACTTAGCAGTGTATCGCATGTAATTACCATACATACATTTATTACATAATAAATGAATGAGACTTATTGGAACACCCAGTTGTAATTTTACAACCAATAACGCCCTTTTGCCCCTAACTTGATAAGAAACTTTCCTGCAGTAACCTTCTACGGACATGGGTGGACAAACGAATAAAATAAAATAAAAAAGAATAATCAGGTTATCAGGTTTAGAAAACGGAGCGCAAAACTGACATGTCGCTACGCTAATCACTGTGCCACCATTTTCGTTGAGATTATCGCCCGCGAGAAGGCATCTACACTACGTTAAAAACTTTTACTGTCGGCTTCCCAAAACGGTTGAGTATCTACTGATAATCCGAGATACGTGTTCGCTTATTTTGACGGATCTTCCACTGAGCGAAGTTTCTCGGAATTGGGGTTATGGCACTTGGCGGGTTCTTCTAGTTAGTGACGCTCTCAGCCCCTTACTTCTTCGGGCTCTGAAGCTGGCGCCGTGACGCCACTGAGGAGATACTAAGCTGCAACGACGGCGAACGTCTGGTCTTCTGGTTTCCTTTGGTCACTGCGCAGCGACATGTCGCGGACGAATCCCCGACTCTTTATCATTCCGGCTCACACAGTTCGACTCACGTCACGTCTGCGCCGCGATATTCATTTAAATCAGGTAGCTTGCTTTTCGTCGTTTCCACCACAGCGAATACGAAACTTACGAACCAGTGAAGAAGTAGATGGGCGGAGACTGAACTGATGGTTTGGCGAAGGCGTCGCGGCGGCAGCAGCTGGTGGTGGTGGGGGAGGGAAGCAGCGGTGGCGGCGCGTCGCGCAGGAAGCGGCGCGGCCTTCTCAGGGTGACTGCCGCACTCGGCACGCAGCACGACGCATGTGCGTCACGCGCCGTGTTAACAGCGCCGCAGCCGGCCGGCCGCGTGGCGCATACCCGACGCTACGCACGTACGTGTGGCCGCGCTCGGCCGTGCCCGCTGCGAGCGTCGTCGCTTACTGCAGCGCCCCTAGTGGAGAAAACAGGCCCTCTGCACATCAACTTCAGTAAGTTTCACGCCGGGTACAGGCCCAGGCACCAACAATGAGCGGCGGCAGAATGAACGTTTCCATAGCTCCTGTGGAGTTTATTCAGTTTTACGCTCTGTACACAGCTGGCCATTAAAATTGCTACACCAAAAAGAAATGCAGATGATAAAAGGGTATTCATTGGACAAATATATTATACTGGAACTGACATGTGATTACATTTTCATGCAATTTGGGTGCATAGATCCTGAGAAATCAGTACCCAGAACAATCACCTCTGGCCGTAATAACGGCCTTGATACGCATGGGAATTGAGTCAAACAGAGCTTGGATGCCGTGTGCAGGTACAGCTGCCCATGCAGCTTCAACACGATATCACAGTTCATCAAGAGTAGTGACTCGCGTATTGTGACGAGCCACCATTGACCAGACGTTTTCAATTGGTGAGAGATCTGGAGAATGTGCTGTGCCAGGGCAGCAGTCGAACATTTTCTGTATCCAGAAAGGCCCGTACAGGACCTGCAACATGCGGTCGTGCATTATCCTGCTGAAATGTAAGGTTTCGCAGGGATCGAATGAAGGGTAGAGCCACGGGTCGTAACATATCTGAAATGTAACGTCCACTGTTCAAAGTACCGTCAATGCGAACAACAGGAGACCGAGACGTGTAACCAATGGCACCCCATACCATCACGCCGGGTGATACGCCAGTATGGCGATCAGGAATTCACGTTTCCAATGTGCATTCACCGCGATGTCGCCAAACACGGATGCGACCATCATTATGCCGTACACAGAACCTGGATTCATCCGAAAAAATGACGTTTTGCCATTCGTGTACCCACGTTCGTCGTTGAGTACACCATCGCAGTCGCTCCTGTCTGTGATGCAGCGTCAAGGTTAACCGCAGCCGTGGTCTCCGAGCTGATAGTCCATGCTGCTGCAAACATCGTCGAACTGTTCGTGCAGATGGCTGTTGTCTTGCAAACATCCCCATCTGTTGACTCAGGGATCGAGACAAGGCTGCACGATCCGTTGCAGCCATCCGGATAAGATGCCTGTCATCTCGACTGGTAGTGATACGAGGCCGTTGGGGCACTGTACGGCGTTCTGTATTACCCTCCTGAACCCGCAGATTCCATTTTCTGCTAACAGTCAATGGATCTCGACAAACGCGAGCAGCAATGTCGCGATACGATAAACCGCACTCGCGACAGGCTACAATCGGACCTTTATCAAAGTCGGAAACGTGATGGTACGCATTTCTCCTCCTTACACGAGGCATCGCAACAACGTTTCACCAGGCAACGCCGGTCAACTGCTGTTTGTGTATGAGAAATCGGTTGGAAACTTTCCTAATGTCAGCACGTTGTAGGTGTCGCCACCGGCGCCAACCTTGTGTGAATGCTCTGAAAAGCTAATTATTTGCATATCACAGCATCTTCTTCCTGTCGGTTAAATTTCGTGTCTGTAGCACGTCATCTTCGTGGTGTAGATAAACCTATCTGTGCCAATAACCGTCGGCCAGTAGACGAAGTAGCCAACACAGACAAGTGACGTTGCATTGATTTAGAAGCTGCAGGGCCGAAACCTGTTAGTGAAAAACATTTTTTGCTACTTGCGTTAGGACGTAAGAAGAGGGGAGTTGGTGGAGTGAAGTGTCTGATCGGCAGCTACATTCCATCGTTCTGCCTTACATTCCAAATACCTCCACTGCTCTACCATTATTGACATTAAAATGTGCCAATGGCATAATTGGCCGCGATTCCCCTACTGCGCAGTTCGACCGCCTGGTGAAAGTCACTCTGTTTGCCGCCACTTCAGCGACTTGTGCTTCAGGATGATAAAATGGTGATGAACACACACACACACACACACACACACACACACACACACACACACACACACAAAACACATACACAGTCCCGAGTGGAGAAAGTCTCCGACCCAGCCGGGAATCGAACCTGGTGAGAGTCAGCGACGCACACCACAACACCACGAACTAATGACTACTATTGTTAGCATACAGTAGCAACAACAAGACTTACAGGTTGTTGTTGTTGTGGTCTTCAGTCCAGAGACTGGTTTGATGTAGCTCTCCATGCTACTCTATCCTTTGCAAGGGTCTTCATTTCCCATTACCTACTGCAACGTACATCCTTCTGAATCTGTTTAGTGTATTCATCTATTGGTCTCCCTCTACGATTTTTACCCACCACGCTGCCCTCCAATACTAAATTGGTGATCCCTTGATGCCTCAGAATATGGCCTACCAACCGATCCCTTCTTCTACTCAAGTTGTGCCACAAATTTCTCTTCTCTCCAATTCTATTCAGTACCTCCTCATTAGTTATGTGATGAATCCATCTAAATGTTCAGCATTCTTCTGCAGCAGCACATTTCGAAAGCTTCTATTCTCTTCTTATCCAAACTATTTATCGTCCACGTTTCACTTCCATACATGGCTACACTCCATACAAATACTTTCAGAAACGCTTTCCTTGCCATTGCCAGTCTACGTTTAATATCCTCTCTACTTCGACCAGATACTTTAACCAAATTTCTTTCTTTCTTTTTTCGGATGAATCCAAGTTCTGTTTGCAGCATCATGATGGTCGCATCCGTGTTTGGAGACATCGCGGTGAACGCACATTGGAAGTGTGTGTCATCGAACAGACATACTGGCGCGTCACCCGGCGTGATGGTATGGGGTGCCACTGGTTACACGTCTCGGTCACCTCTTGTTGGCATTGACGGCACTTTGAACAGTGGACGTTACATTTCACATGTGTTACGACCCGTGGCTCTACTCTTCAATCGATCCCTGCGAAACACTACATTTCAGCAGGATAAAGCATGACCGCATGTTGCAGGTCCTGTACGGGCCTTTCTGGATACAGAAAATGTTCGACTGCTGCCCTGGCCAGCACATTCTCCAGATCTCTCACCAATTGAAAACGTGTGGTCAATGGTGGCCGAGCAACTGATTCGTCACAACACGCCAGTCACTACTCTTGATGAACTGCGGTATCGTGTGGAATCTGCATGGGCAGCTGTAGCTCTACACGCCATCCAAGCTCTGTTTGAGTCAATGCCCAGGCCAGAGGTGGGTGTTCTGGGTACTGATGTCTCAGGATCTATGCACCCTAATTGCGTGAAAATATAATCACATGTCAGTTCTAGTATAATATACCTGTCCATTTATCATCTGCATTTCTTCTTGGTGTAGCAATTTTAATGGCCAGTAGTGTAGGAGGCAAAAACTGTTGAGGAAGACAGAGATTGGAATACGTCAAGCAAATAATTGAGGACGTAGGTTGCAAGTGCTACTCTGAGATGAAGAGGTTAGCACAGGAAAGGAATTCGTGGCGGGCCGCATCAAACCAGTCAGTAGACTGTTGAAGAAAAAAAAAAAAAAATGTGTAGGAGGTATCCCATCAATTTTGTGACATCAGTATATATCTATACTCCTTAAGCCACCTTATGGTGGTGGAAGGTATTTCCTGCCCTCTCTCCCTTCTTCCCATTTCCTGTCCCAGTCGCTAATGGAGTGAGATAAGAACGACCGTTGGCAGAGCCCCATATCAGCTCGAACATCTCTCACCTTGACGTGCTTGATCTTATCGCAAGCTGTATGTACTAGGAATCAAAATTTTGGTTGACTCTTCTGGGCTTCCATGTGACCTTCGGTGGTAATCGAAGGCATCGTGACAGCAGTGGACTATGCGGACATCACTGCATCCTGTTGTGTTCTGCTTCGTACACAGTGGTAAGAAGAGGTGGGCTGCAGACTGGTGCAGGAGCTGTCGTCGTGGGGAAGCTGGACAGGAGCAGAAATGATTAGTGAACACATAAATGCAGTAAACGGACGTTTTACTCAACTTTTCCATGTGTTGCCAAGAAATTGTATAAAAGAGCAAACAACAACAAAGTAACGGTATTACAAGACGCAAATGAAAGAGAATCGTGAAGTGTGAGGCTTGCACTACTAATGCACGAGCTAATGTCGAAGGCTGAGTAAGACAGAATACTGCAAATGAGACTGGGCCGCGTAGCTGCCGCCGGCCTCCTGTATCGCGGTGGCAGAGGGCACTTAGAGCCACTGAAGACGTACGAGGGATATTCAGAACGTATTGTATGGTATGTTAACTGGGGGCCTAGAAACGACGGAGAGGCTCCATCCCCGCCGCAGCCGCAGTGGTCCACAACCCCACGACGACGACTGCAGTTCACTTCACCCCTCCACCGTCCCACACCGAACCGCGAACCACTCTTTCAGGGTTATTGTGCGGTTCGGTCCCCCCAGTGGACCCCCCGAGGGACGTCTCACACCAGACTTGTGTAACCCCTATGTTTGTGTGGTAGAGCAATGGTGGTGTACGCGTACGTTGAAAACTTGTTTGTGCAACGATCGCCGACACACTGCAGCTTAGGCGGAATAAGGGGAACCAGCCGGCATTCGCCGAGGCAGATGGAAAACCACCTGAAAAGCATCCACAGACTGGCCGGCTCACCGCACATCGACACAAGTCCGCCGGGCGGATACGTCCCGGAGACCAGTCTCTCCTTCCCAATCCGGAAAGCCGTGCGTTAGACTTCACGGCTAATCGGGCGGGCTTCGGAAAGTAAGTTCCGATCGGTCAAGAAATGGAAACCACTGTGAAAATGTAATAAAGCTTTGCACATATGAGTTCGACAGTGTCTCTAGTATCCCTGTCAGTTGCATCACTTCCCTGTTTTCAGTTCTGAGCGCATGGTGAGCACATAAAGATACGTAGAAAATAGTGTCTCCCGCTAAGTATGAGGTGCTGGTGAGGGATTTCGCCTGATGTTATGCAGCCCACATTACAGAACTGTCATACGGTTTCTACTTCGTGGACAATTCTCTGTCGCAATCTGCAGGGGCAATGAAAATGCTCCTGCAGCTTTTTCGAAGGAAAGTGTTTGATCATCCGTACTACAGCTGGTAATTGGCTCCCTCTGTGTTTCATCTCTGCTCACATTAACTACTGGCTACGAAGACAACATTTTCGCACAGACAACGCGCTATAGATGAGCGTAGAGAATTGGCGGGAAGCACAGGCGGCTGCCTTCTATGACGAGGGTATTGGTATAATGGTGCGACAGATGTCCTAGCTGGAGCGGCGACTATATAGAGAAGAAGATGGAACGTGGAGCCAACTGTCGCAAATAAAACATTTCTGATTTTCAATGTAGTTTCCATATCGCGACTAATCGGAACTCACTTTGTGGACAAGCCTTGTAGCTTAGCAGGCACGCTTCGCTAGATCCGCAGGGTCCCCGCGAGACCGCTGCCGCCGTCTGTCGGTGCCTGCGTTTCCGATGCGAACTGTGACAGCGCCGCTGGGGATGGCATCGCTTCGTGCTTGATGACTTTCCTGCCAGGGATGGCATCTTAAAGCTGGATAACTCTCCATATCACAAGGTCAGAAGCGTACTACGTTGGTTTCAGGGACATGATAGTGAACTCACGCTGATGTCTGGGCCGCCAAATTCGCTGGATCTGGGACGCTTTCGGGCACCGGCTTCGCGCCCACAAACCTCCGGCACGCCATTTACGGGAATTGCGTGACCTGTGCGTAGACATCCGGTGCGATATTCCTACCAGTGGCTTGTCGAAGCCGTGCCACGCAGAATCGCTGTTGCGTCGCATTCCAAAGGTGGAGCTACGCGCCACTAAGCAGGTGGGCATAATGTCGTGGATCATCAGTTTAGATATTGTCCGCCTCCGTAGCGTAGCGGTAACGTTACCGACTACCACGTAGGGGGCCCGGGTTCGATTGCCGGCAGGGGACTGGGTGTTGTGTGTCCTTCATCATCATTTTCATCATCACTGACTCGCAAGTTGCCGATGTGGCGTCACCTAAAGAGGACTTGCTATACGGCGGCCGAACTTCCCCGAATGGGGCCTCCGGCCAACAATGCCATACGATCATTTCATTTCATTTAGTGTAGATATTAATGTGTGATGAATGCAAGCGAATTGGAAGAACCTTCAAAACTGAGATGCCGTGCGGTTTAAAAGATAAATATCAATTAACGAGAAAGGAAAGTATAGTACCCGAAATGGACGACGTCTTTGTCGAGTGCCGGGCTTCGCGCGTGCTGACGCCACGTGTGGAGGTATGCGGGCGCATTGCGCAGCCAGCCGTGGGAACCGACTGGGCCGCTTCACGCATGCAAACGACCGCTGGTGGCCGCGGTCGCGTCTTAACGACCACACGGCGCGTCGCCGTCGTGGCTGACAGGTTGTTACGAAAGCAGGACGGCCAAATGTAAGCGACTGATGGAACTTTAAGCTTCCACACGACGGAATTTACGGTAGTTTAGTCGCCCTGAAGAGGGTCACTTCACACAAGGTCGAAACGCCGGTGGTAAAAGTGTTTCGGCGTTTATAATCACAAATTCTTATGATTTTATTAAAATTGACACCAGCTGGGAGAATACAAACTATAATATTTTCTGAATGATTAGAAACTACAGGATAACTTCGTGAGACGTTTATCAACGCTGAAAGTAGAGTTCATTACTGAAGATACCTACTTGAGTTAAAAAATAAAAGAAAACAGAACCAAAAAAATAAATATCAGAAGCGCCGTCTAGAAGCAAGTACACTACTGGCCATTAAAATTGCTGCACCACGAAGATGACGTGCCGCGATATTTAACTGACAGGAAGAAGACGCTGTGATATGCAAATGATTAGCTTTTCAGAGCATTCACACATGGTTGGCGCTGGTGGCGACTTCTTCAACGTGCTGACATGAGGGAAGTTTCCAACCGATTTCTCATACACAAACAGCAGTTGACCGGCGTTGCCTGGTGAAACGTTGTTGCGATGCCTCGTGTAAGGAGGAGAAATGCGTACCATCACGTTTCCGACTTTGATAAAGGTCCGCTTGTAGCCTATTGCGATTGCGGTTTATCGTATCGCGACATTGCTGCACGCGTTGGTCGAGATCCAATGACTGTTACCAAAATATGCAATCGGTGGGTTCATGAGGGTAATACGGAACGCCGTACAGTGCCCCAACGGCCTCGTATCACTAGATGTCGAGATGACAGGCATCTTATCCGCATGGCTGTAACGGATCGTACAGCCACGTCTCGATCCCTGAGTCAACAGATGGGGACGTTTGCAAGACAACCACCATCTGCACGAAAAGTTCGACGACGTTTGCAGCAGCATGGACTATCAGCTCGGAGACCATGGCTGCGGTTACCCTTGACGCTGCATCACAGACAGGATGATGTACTCAACGTCGAACCTGAGTGCACGAATGGCAAAACGTCATTTTTTCGGATGAATCCAGGTTCTGTTTACAGCATCGTGATGGTCGTATCCGTGTTTGGCGACATCGCGGTGAACGCACATTGGAAGCGTGTATTCCTCATCGCCATACTGGCGTATCAGCTGGTGTGATGGTATGGGGTGCCATTGGTTACATGTCTCGGTCACCTCTTGTTCGCATTGACGGCACTTTGAACTGTGGACGTTACATTTCACATGTGTTACGACCCGTGGCTCTACCCTTCATTCGATCCCAGCGAAACCCTACATTTCAACAGGATAATGCACGACCGCATGTTGCAGGTCCTGTACGGGCCTTTCTGGATACAGAAAATGTTCGACTGCTGCCCTGGCCAGCACATTCTCCAGATCTCTCACCAACTGAAAACGTCTGGTGAATGGTGGGCAAGCAACTGGCTCGTCACAATACGCCAGTCACTACTCTTGATGAAGCTGCATGGGCAGCTGTACCTGTACATGCCATCCAAGTTCTGTTTGACTCAATGCCCAGGCGTATCAAGGCCGTTATTACGGCCAGAGGTGGTTGTTCTGGGTACTGATTTCTCAGGATCTATGCACCCAAATTGCGTGAAAATGTAGTCACATGTCATTTCTAGTATAATATATTTGTCCAATGAATACCCGTTTATCACCCACATTTCGTCTTGGTGTAGCAATTTTAATGGCCAGTAGCGTACATTTTGACGTTATTTTATGGTTGCGATACTGGTTATTCTTAAAAATCTAAGATAGGGAAATTAATGAAACGGTAAGTTCATCACCGCCGTCATCTGCTTCCAAGGGTTACGTGTTGCTGCCACCTGTTCCCGTCTCGTCACCAGTCCCTCCCGCTCTTACGAGGTCCACCTAGTTCGCTCGTTCCAGCTTGTCATTAACTGAAAAGATTTTTAAATCTGATCTTATTGTTACATTTTATTGCAGCCTCAATACATAGCTCCCGAACTTCATCTCTGCTGCCTGTATACATGATTTTTTTGGTTTCTGTCCACGATTATGAACCATATATTTGAGTAGGTAGAGCCGTAAATTTATAGAATTTCATTTAGTGTTTCCTTCCTCATTTTTCTTTCCAAAGTTTTTCCAGTTGTTCCGGAGATAGCTTAATATTTGTGAACCTTCTTCTTAGTGTCTTTGTCATACTTAAAATCGCATCCTAGATAACTGAAGTGCGATACTCGTTATAAAATTTTCTCATTTATTATTGTTTTAGATCTGACGGGATTAGTTTCTTTCAATGCCATTATCTTTATCTTATTTGCAGATATAATTAAGTTGTGAAATGGCCGTTTCCGTAAGAGCGTGCCAAAATTGGACAAAGAGGATGTTCCAATGAACAATTTGAGGTAGGGAATCCGGGATGGGAGAAACCAGCTTAAGGAGATAATAGGAATAAAACCACATTATCGTGAACTCTTTTATTTACATTAGTTAACTGCAAATACATGATTCACATAATGAACATACCATTTATACTGTGTGTGAAACTAACGGCCATCAACCTCATTGCAAGACATCAGCCAATAAGATTCTGACGCACCCTGACAAATATCCCTGGTGTGTTTCGAGTAATATCACGGGCAGCTACAATTCTCGCAACTAGTTCCATCACTGTACCCACTGGGGTCTCATACACAAGTGACTTTAGATATCCCACAAAGAAAATAATCAAGGGGATTCAGGTCAGGTGATCTCGCAGGCCATGGAATAGGACCTCCTCTTCCAATCCAGCGACCAGGAAATACTGTACCGGTACTGCTCCATTGTATTGTATTGTACGTCTCTGAATAGCACTGAGTAATGAATAGGCCTGTCGGTGAATCATAGCACTTTCTATCATAGGACAATGTAAATATGATACGACTGAACCAAGTAAAGTAAACAAAACATGCGTCACGAATTTCTGGTAATCAGCCTCGTCCTCCTTGTTTCCTTGCAGGAAATAAGGTTAGGTTAGGTTAGTGTTGTTTAACGTCCCGTCGACAACGAGGTCATTAGAGACGGAGCGCAAGCTCAGGTTAGGGAAGGATGGGGAAGGAAATCGGCCGTGCCCTTTCAAAGGAACCATCCCGGCATTTGCCTGAAACGATTTAGGGAAATCACGGAAAACCTAAATCAGGATGGCTGGAGACGGGATTGAACCGTCGTCCTCCCGAATGCGAGTCCAGTGGGCTAACCACTGCGCCACCTCGCTCGGTAGGAAATAAGGAATGCATATTTAAATAAACAGCACGGTACGTGTAAATAAGTACGTATGTTAGTTGTAAATAAGCTGGAAAAGAGTAATGCTAGACAAAACGGTAGATAAGTTTACTTCCATAGATGCATAAGCTGGCTTCTCCGACTCCAGGGTCCCTACGTCAAATTGTTCAGTGGAGCATTCTCTATGTGCTGTTACATTTTTGGACGCTCTTACTGAAACCCTTTATATCGCGTTTTGGCTCAATCTGTACACTTTGTAAATTGTCTTCTGTTCCCTGTATAATTATCTGATCATCAGCATGTAACACAGAATTTAATAGTATGCTGGATCCTGTTATAACTCCTACCTCTATTTCACCTTTACACTTCAGGTCGTCAATATACTAATTAAAGTGGGTGACAGACTGTGCCGTTGTCGAACACCTTGATTTATTGCAATTTCATCTGACGTTTTCGAACCTGAACTCGTAACTATTTGTGGTGTTAATAAGGTATTTAGGAAAACCTTTTATTTGCAATAGTTTCGACTAAAGGAGTCTTCTAACCTTATCAAATTGTTTCTCATAGTCAGTAAATGCTAAATGCATTTCTAAGTCCACAGATCTCCAGCTGATTGTTGGGAGCATCTTCACCACCATGCTGACGTGATGTAAACGACTATCTGTAATGTGGTAGTTCCATTTTAAATGGGGAAGGTATGTAGAGTCATACAGAAAAATAAACTTGTATTATAGTTAATACATAAAACAAAATACACTGATAAATCCAAACGGTCTGGAGTCCATAAAATCACTTTCCTGAAATGCTACTCTTTCGGCAACAGGAAAATTCGTGTATAGAGCGATGTTGGTTCAAATGGCTCTGAGCACTATGGGACTTAACTTCTGAGGTCATCAGTCCCCTAGAACTTAGAACTACTTAAACCTAACTAACCTAAGGACATCACACACATCCATGTCCGAGGCAGGATTCGAACCTGCGACCGTAGCGGTCGCGCGGTTCCAGACTGAAGCGCTTAGAACCGATTGGCCACTCCGGCCGGCTAGAGCGATGTTCTTTGAATTTATAATCCCATATTACTAAACAGTGTATAACAGTAAATTAACGTACCGAATGAATCAACATATAATTCCTAGGCATGTGACGAGTTAAAATATTTCCCCCTCTCTTCCCATATTTTTGAAACGTCCCCTTAGAAAAATTATCGAATTACTGTGCTGACAAAACTCTTACGTTATTTGATTTTCAAACAGCTGAGCAGAACTGAACGTACTCAGACATTTCGCTCTTTACCTATTCTGATCAACACTAAACTGACAAACAATATTTTTAGCGCAACGCAGTCTGACTTTCAATAATCCCTACAAAAGAATGGCCCTGACTAACATTAACCTATACCTTTCACAAATCACTTACCTCACAAAAATCTTAGTTACTAGAACTACTGCAATACAGCGAGCGCCACTACTGCTAGCTATATAAAAGATTCAAACTACTGAAGGCACTAACTACTGATAGGCATAGTTAGCAAATGAAAGATTTTGATAGAGAACAAACAGTGTATTTACCTTAATAGTGTTCAAAAGTCATAATATATATATAGCAGTTCATGGCATCCAGTCTTACAAATTTACTGTCTCTGATGGACACACGTCCAGATCATCCGCTCTCAAAACTCCGCCGTCTCACTTCCCCACATCCACCACTGCTGGCGGCTCATCTCCAACTGCGCAACGCTACGCGCTGTTAACAGCCAAGTGCCCAACACTACAATAGCGAATGTTACAACAATGCTAAACAGCCACAGACTGCACACAGCACAGCCAGTGATTTTCATACAGAGCGCTACGTGGCGTTACCAATATAAAAACCTAAACAGCCTACTTACATTTTGTAACACTATTTATACCTATACTGTCGTTTAAATTAGCGCCTCGCAGATACGTTTTACATCGTCTTGACACCAAAGTAAGTGTCACTCAAGAGTCGGTTGAAGCATTGATTTAAAATATACTTTGATGAATAAAATATGAATTATAAGAGAGTCAACGGTGTTGGCTGTATAGATTTACAAACAACTCTTCAGATTTCTCCGTTCTCTGGAACTGATTGACCCTCTCCGTCTAATAGGCGCTGCTCATGGATGGTTGTTTACATTTTTGGGCGGGTTTAGTGACATCTCCGAACAGTCAAAGGGACTGTGTCTGTGATACGATATCCACAGTCAACGAGCATCCTCAGGAGTTCTGCCGGCCGCGGTGGCCGTGCGGTTCTAGGCGCTTCAGTCCGGAACCGCGGGACTGCTACGGTCGCAGGTTCGAATCCTGCCTCGGGCATGGATGTGTATGATGTCCTTAGGGTAGTTAGGTTTAAGTAGTTCTAAGTTCTAGGGGACTGATGACCTAAGATGTTAAGTCCCATAGTGCTCAGAGCCATTTGAACCATTTTTTCAGGAGTTTTGGGAACTGGGGTGATGCAAAACTTTTTTTGATGTGTGTAGAAACTTGTTTTGGGTAATGCTGAACAGAAAACCGTTCAAACGCAGGTGGCTGTGATGCGGTGCGTCAGTGTGTCTCAGTAACGGGCAGTGGTGGCCGCAGAGGGGAGAGTAGAGACTGCGGGCGACGTACGCCTGGGGAGGCTCGCTGGCGCGCGTGCGCAGTGCGTGTCGCGTGACGCGCAGCCGCCGTGACGCCGGAGGACGTCTCGTGTGGCAGTCGGCTGCAGCGCACACGGCGCGCCGGTTTCACTTTCTGCCGCCACAACGAGGGGGTGCAATACATTAACAGCAGCGCTTCTCTCACTACAGAAAGCCGTACGTCAAGTAACACGGTAACGTAAATCAGAAAAAAAAAAAAATGGAAATGAGCGTATGGCATCGTTGGCCGGGAGGCCCCTATTTGGGGAAGTTCGGCCGCCAAGTGCAAGTCTTATTTCATTCGGCGCCACATTGGGTGACTTGCGCGCCTGTGATGGGGATGAAATGATGATGACACCAAAACACCCACTCCCCGAGCGGAGAAAATCTCCCACCCGACCGGGAATCGAACCCGGGCCCGCTTGCATGGGAGGCGAGCACGTTACCACCCAGCTAATTTTTTTTCTTTATTGTATTTTTTTCTCTCTTATTTTAACGCCCCTTAGGAAAATGGAACTACGAAAAAAAAATAAGTGCCACCGCCACTTTTCATCCTATAACAAAAAAATCTGGTCCACTTCAATCTAATCAGGCGGACACGTAAATCAGAATGTCAGTGGAAAGAAGAAGGACGTGCTGTAAGTAAGATACGCATTCTAGCACTAACAAGGAGCGTCCAGACCATGCGACCGACCGATTTCGACAAGCATATTAGGCGTGCGCGAGATCCTTTTCGGATCAGGTGCAATAGTCAGAACACTAGAAAATAGGAAAAGTCTTACTATACTTATCACGCTCTAAACCTAATAGTTTCCGAGAAATCAAAGAATTAATGACATACATCCGTTGCAAATGTACACTGAGGCGACATGGGATACCACCTAATGTCGTTTCGGACCTCCTTTTGCCCGACGTAGTGTAGCAACTAGACGTGGCGTGGACTCAAAGTAGTTGGAAGCCACCAGCAGAAATACTGAGCCATGCTGGCCCTATGTCCCGTAAATGTTCAATGGGATTCATGTCGGGCGACCTGGGTGGCCAATCATTCGTTCGAATTGTCCGGAGTGTTCTTCAAACCAGTCGCGAACAACTGTGGCCTGGTGATATGCCGCATTGTCATCCGTAAATACGAGGGCAGTTCAATAAGTAATGCAACACATTTTTTTTCTCGGCCAATTTTGGTTGAAAAAACCGGAAATTTCTTGTGGAATATTTTCAAACATTCCCGCTTCGTCTTGTATAGTTTCATTGACTTCCGACAGGTGGCAGCGCTGTACGGAGCTGTTAAAATGGCGTCTGTAACGGATGTGCGTTGCAAACAACGGGCAGTGATCGAGTTTCTTTTGGCGGAAAACCAGGGCATCTCAGATATTCATAGGCGCTTGCAGAATGTCTACGGTGATCTGGCAGTGGACAAAAGCACGGTGAGTCGTTGGGCAAAGCGTGTGTCATCATCGCCGCAAGGTCAAGCAAGACTGTCTGATCTCCCGCGTGCTGGCCGGCCGTGCACAGCTGTGACTCCTGCAATGGCGGAGCGTGCGAACACACTCATTCGAGATGATCGACGGATCACCATCAAACAACTCAGTGCTCAACTTGACATCTCTGTTGGTAGTGCTGTCACAATTGTTCACCAGTTGGGATATTCAAAGGTTTGTTCCCGCTGGGTCCCTCGTTGTCTAACCGAACACCATAAAGAGCAAAGGAGAACCATCTGTGCGGAATTGCTTGCTCGTCATGTGGCTGAGGGTGACGATTTCTTGTCAAAGATTGTTACAGGCGATGAAACATGGGTTCATCACTTCGAACCTGAAACAAAACGGCAATCAATGGAGTGGCGCCGCACCCACTCCCCTACCAAGAAAAAGTTTAAAGCCATACCCTCAGCCGGTAAAGTCATGGTTACAGTCTTCTGGGACGCTGAAGGGGTTATTCTGTTCGATGTCCTTCCCCATGGTCAAACGATCAACTCTGAAGTGTATTGTGCTACTCTTCAGAAATTGAAGAAACGACTTCAGCGTGTTCGTAGGCACAAAAATCTGAACGAACTTCTCCTTCTTCATGACAACGCAAGACCTCACACAAGTCTTCGCACCCGAGAGGAGCTCACAAAACTTCAGTGGACTATTCTTCCTCATGCACCCTACAGCCCCGATCTCGCACCGTCGGATTTCCATATGTTTGGCCCAATGAAGGACGCAATCCGTGCGAGGCACTACGCGGATGATGCAGAAGTTATTGGTGCAGTACGACGTTGGCTCCGACATCGACCAGTGGAATGGTACCGTGCAGGCATACAGGCCCTCATTTCAAGGTGGCGTAAGGCCGTAGCATTGAATGGAGATTACGTTGAAAAATAGTATTGTGTAGCTAAAAGATTGGGGAATAACCTGGTGTATTTCAATGTTGAATAAAACAACCCCTGTTTCAGAAAAAAAATGTGTTGCATTACTTATTGAACTGCCCTCGTATTCCATTGTTGTTTGGGAACATGAAGTCCATGAATGGCTGTAAATGGTCTCCAAGTAACCGAACATATCCACGACCAGCTTACACAGTGCCTTGTTGACAGCTTGGGTCCATGGCTTCGTCGGGCTGTGCCACACTCGAACGCAACCATCGGCTCTTACGATCTCAAACCGGGACTCATCTAATCGGCTACGGTTTTACAGTCGTCTAGGGTCCAACCAGCGTGGTCACGACCCTAGGAGAGGGGCGCTGTTGGCATAGGCTCTCGCGTCGGTCGTCTGCTGCCACAGCCAATTAACGCCAAATTTCGCCGCATAGTCCTAACGGATATGTTCGTTGTACGTCCCACATTGATTTCTGCGGTCATTTCACGCAGTTTTGCTTCTCTGTTAGCACTGACAACTCTACGCAAACGCAGCTGCTGATGGTCGTTAAGTGAAGGCCGTCGCCACTGCGTTGTCTATCGTGAAATGTAATTGGTATTTTCGGCCCACTCTTGACACAATGGATCTCGGAATATTGAATTCTCTAAAGGTTTCCGAAATGGAATGTCCCATGTGTCTAGCTCCAACTACAATTCCGCGTTCAAATCCTGTTAATTCTCGTCGTGGAGCCATAATCACATCTTAAAACTTTTCACATGAATCGCCTGGGTACCAATGACAGCTTCGCAGTGTACCGCACGCTTATACTTGAGTACGTGGTACTACTGCCATTGGTATATCTGCATGCCGTTATCGCATGACTTTTGTCTCCTCTTTGTAGTCAGAGCACGAGAAAATGTGAAAATTTTACTGTACGTGGCATGCCTGAAACCTAATAGCTTCGAGGAATCGAGGAATTAGTGGTTTGGATCCGTTGCAGATATAATTTAGCAAGAAAGTTCCTTTTTGTCTGCGGTTGTCACTAAGATTTGCGTTCGGTTTGTAGTCACCTTGCGTGATTTTCCTTGTAGCAGTATTTGTTACTCGTCTGAAAGGAAGCTGACTTTCATGTAAAATAATAACTGCTACTTCGCCGTGTACGCAGACAGATGTAGCTTTGGAGACAATGCTTGTGACGAATGTGCAGAAATAATGTAATCAATTAGTTTATCATTTAAAAAGAAATTTTTTTACATAGTTCTGAGTGACAGTGCATTCCCTTTACACCCTTAGTACATATTGATTTTCTTTCTAGGCAGTTTTTCTAATGAAATAATACAGGTTGGCTATGATTAAACTATGCTACTTGAGCCAATAGAGACAGAAGACAGTGAATCAGTAGGTATATCAAACTTATAGCAATAAAACTGCGTAGGGTTCTGCGGCCAGATTCAGTTGACATAAAAGTTTTCCGAATACCGTACCGCATCATAATGTGAAAAAACTATGTTGGGGAAACCAACTTTCGGCCACGGTTACAGTGGCCTTCTTCAGGGTCTACTGGATTTGTGTTGTTAGTAGTGTTCGTATCACGACTTGGCGTTGGGCACTGATACTGGTAAGGCGATGTAGTGTTGAAACACAGGCCTGAGTCCGCATCACAGCTGCAGGCAGTCACCATAGGTCTGAACAAGGCGAGCACGCACTCACTTGTAAAACTGTCTTATCAAAACAACAACAGTGCTACTTCTCTTTGCAAGTATCGACACATAAAAACCCTATAGACAGTCCTCTTTTCAACACCGGATTGGAAGAACATGATTCGAAATTTCGAATCGGAGTTGGGCATGGAAGAGGTTGACAGCCAATTGCGTCACAAATTGTAGAAGAAGTTACTGTTGCCATGACTGAGAACACTGGACGCAAAATCCGATCTTCAAGTAGTGTACGAGCGGTGTCGCGATGGTTGAAAATTCCATGGTACGCCTTTCGAAAAGTGTTCGGAACAATTGTGAAATGGTATTTGTAATACGGTTCCAGGTTATCGTGGATCCAGATGGTCATCAAATGGAGCTACTTTTGTGACCTGGAACGTAAAGATGGTACAGACTAACAAATATTACTCTCTCGTGTGGAAATTAAAATGAGATCCTTTCAATGGTTTATTCATCATCACTCCTAACAAATTTTCCACGAAATTTTGTTGTGCCATGATCACTCAAGTAGCGAAGCCACCAGTGTGTATTATGAAGCAAGAAGGATTCAACAGAATGAGATTTTCACTCTGCAACGGAGTGTGCGCTGATACGAAACATCCTGGCAGATTAAAACTGTGTGCCGGACCGAGACTCGAACTCGGGACTTTTGCCTTCCGCGGACAAGTGCTCTACCATCTGAGCTACCCAAGCACGACTCACGCCCCGTCCCCGTCCTTACTGGCGGAAGTAAAGCTGTGAGGAAGGGGGCTTGAGTCGTGCTTGGGTAGCTCAGATGGTAGAGCACTTGCCCGCGAAAGGCAAAGGTCCCGAGTTCTAGTCTCGGTCCGGCACACAGTTTTAATCTGCCAGAAAGATTCAACCTTTGCCTAATATGTAGTAACAGAAAACCATCCACATGATGTAGATACTCAAGGTTTATACTCTGTTAAGAAAAGCAGAAAGATCACCCTACTGGAAATGCTCGAAATCAATTAACATATGACACAGAATGCCAGCTTAGTGGTAAATGACTAAATTCAGTACCGTTTCCCCTCTGTCAAACTAACTTCGTTACAAAAACATTTGATAAAAATTGTAGATTCAACTTCATTCTCCATCTGTTGTTAAATGTATATGCAAATAAAAGAACTATATTTCTCACTTTTCAGCTAAGTGTAACTATTTCTGTATGACGTAAAAATGTGATCCTTTCCTACGCAAACACTCTACTCGTCGCTATGTTTATATCTTTTGTAGAAATCATGTCTGTATAAGTCACACCACGTTTTATCCGTGTTAGCGACTTTTAGTTGTCATCTGATGATTGGCTATGACGCCGGCAGCCGATTCGTGAGTGATCTTAGGTTTGCAGAACTCTAGGAAATGTTTCCTATCTAATATATAAAAATGAACGTTTCTTTCCTATGCCATTTATGCAGCGGCGATGAAACTTTGGCGGGTTGGTGTGCGCACGCCTGCGAAGGTTTCTGTCGGAGTAAGAGCCTCCTACTTCCCACAGGGGTGGGGGCAGGGGTGAAAAGGGGATAACATTGTAGCGTAGCTCAAGAATGTGTGGAGCAGTTTTAATCAAGTTTTGTAAACACATGATTCATTATTTGTATAATTATTTATATAGTATACTGCTACTACTCGTCATTGAGAGTGTGGGGGGTGAGAAGTCGTGACATATAAAAATATTCGATAGCGACCGGCATTGGGTCGAATCCATAGTTTTCGGGGTCGCTAGGCGCTGACAGTCCCGATAAACTTGCAGCCCTAGGAATGGGTATGTACGGGGTATGGGGTACATCGTATCTATGTCACGACTGAAGTAATTTCTACCAACCCTGGTACACACATCAGTGGATAAAATTTCTGCGATGGTTAGACACCCCTAACATCCGAATGGCCAGGAGTACAGATGAAAAGGGGTGACGTGAAACCATAACTAAGGAACGTCAAGAGCAATTTTGGCCACAATAGTTATATACGTGAATTCATTATTTGCATAAAAATACTGTAGGAATGAGATATGCCTAGAGGTGGTGTGGGAATCAGAAGGAGAGAGATGTGAAAATGTTCGAGTGACCTCTTGGTATTTCTTTCTTGTGTTTAGTTGATGTGGAATACTTTAAAAGTGTCGTTCAAAGAGACAGTAACACGTTGCTTCCTCGATTAAATTCTAGAACTGTCAGTTCTGACACAGACTACCTTTCATATTCACCGCTAAGTTGAACGTAGTGCCATAATCAGCTGAAAGGACGGCTACATAAATCGAGCGATATACGAGTCAACCGTGTGATAAGTCATGACAGCTAGAAATGTACCACAACATCTCGTACTGCAGAGCGCTTGCTTTACGCTTTAGACATGGATGGAAATGAAATTTGGCGCGCGCCTCTAAATGCTGACTGTTGCCTGTGATGTCTGACTGCTGCTTGCAGCTTGAACTGCCGTGTTGTAACCCCGCACTGTGTCTGAAGCGGCCTCTGTTTGTGTGTTGCAGGTGAGTGGGAGCCAGCCTGCCTGCCGCAGTGGAGCACGTCTTCTTCTGCCTCTGCCAGCATTACGCCCTGCTGAGTGGGCGGAGACAAAGGCGAGGATTTAATTGCCCTCTGATATTCATTTATTTTTATACGTTCTTTTACACAGAAATGTACGGGAAACAGCCCGTTTCTAAAACTGTAGTATGTGATTTCCATCTATTTTGTTGGCGAAGACAAAGCTGCTGTTGTTTCACCGTGCAAGTCTTTCATAGACGCTTAGCATAAACATGTCACTTCCCAGAACCAGGTCGCCACTATCTGAAACGCAAAGTGACCGCGGGCACCTACACAATTGGCTATAAGAGGTAGCGTTATGCTATAATACTCTTGGATTGAACGTCAGTCACTTGGAATTTAAATGGAAGAAACAGAAGAGAAGACGTGGAAATATAATTGAAAATGAAACAGGAAAGAAGATATAGCAGTGACTTTTTCAAATAATTTTTATCATCAAATACATTAGTAAATGGAGAGAATGGCGGTTAATTGAAGACGAGCGAAGTAATGGTAAAACAAATTTATTTATTTTGTTATTTATTTCGGCAGAATTAGAGCCATGTGTTCTTCTCTCTGTCCAACTACTCAGTCTTCATATTTTGCCATTACGTTCATTTGATACATGACTTAGCTAAGGTCTTACACTTAGTATCGAATCTATCGCTTAGAAATAAGACGACTGAAGCAGTAAAACAGGCGTGGCTATGTAGGGGGAAAGGGTTTCATTGGTTTATAGAAAGAAGAATAACAGATGTTCAAATGTGTGTGAATTCCTAACGGACCAAACTGCTGAGGTCATCGGACACGGAGTAATACAGATAACTTACACGCTGTAGGTTTACACTGCGGGCAGTAGCATCAATGAATGTGGTAGAAAAGGTGAGAGAGACGAGAAAGAGGAAGCTGAGGAAGTGGTGGGACGCATGCAATAAAGAGCCAAGGGGGAAAAATAATGTGACACTATAGAATAAAAACTAAAAGAAGCTTATTTGAAAAAAGGGAGCATTTCCTTCAACAGTATTTGATTCGGAATTTAATAGACACAAATGACCATACGTGTTAATTGTTTTTTGGAGAAATTTATGAGGATAACAGATAGAAGTGTTTCAGTTTTCTCTTCATTACAAAAGAGTACCGAATCGTGCGTGGAGAACCGAACGCTTGTTCCAAAGACGGACGGTAGGATTTGAGGAGCAGTTGGATAATGTTGTTGTTATATGGATGAGTACAGCAGGAAATTTAGGTAAGTGAAGCCGTGTGTTGCGATTATAGTGAAATGAAGTGCTGAGGGGTGCACACATTTGAGAAGCCGGTCAGACGAACGTGAAAAGACGATGTGGTCCGACCTGGCCTCTGTGATTCCCCTCTTTGATAATTCGAATGCTTGCAGCTTTTCCAAAGCTGTTTCACAGAGGAAGACCGCACTGCAGTTCCTTCTCTAAATCCTCGCACGAACGAAAAAATGGCTGACATCGAAATAAGTGTCCAAGGAATAGAAAAGCAACTGAAATCACTCAACAGAGGAAAGTCCACTGGACCTGACGAGATACCAGTTCGATTCTACACAGAGTACGCGAAAGAATTTGCCCCCTTTCTAACAGCCGTGTGCCACAAGTCTCTAGAGGAACGGAAGGTTCCAAATGATTGGGCAAGAGCACAGGTAGGCCCAGTCTTCAACAAGGGTCGTCGAGCAGATGCGCAAAACTATAGACCTATATCTCTGACATCGATCTGTTGTAGAATTTTAGAACATGTTTTTTGCTCGCGTATCATGTCATTTCTGGATAAACCCAGAATCTACTCTGTAGGAATCAACATGGATTCCGGAAACAGCGGTCGTGTGAGACCCAACTCGTTTTAATTGTTCATGAGACCCAGGAAATATTAGATACGGGCTCCCAGGTAGATGCCATTTCTCTTGACTTCCGGAAGGCGTTCGATACAGTTCCGCACTGTCGCCTGATAAACAAAGTAAGAGCCTATGGAATATCAGACCAGCTGTGTGGCTGGATTGAAGAGTTTTTAGCAAACTGAACACAGCATGATGTTCTCAATGGAGAGACGTTAAAGTAACCTCTGACGTGCCACAGGGAAGTGTTATGGGGCCATTGCTTTTCATAATATATATAAATGACCTAGTAGATAGTGTCGGAAGTTCCATGCGGCTTTTCGCGGATGATGCTGTAGTATACAGAGAATTTGCAGCATTAGAAAATTGCAGCGAAATACAGGAAGATCTGCAGCGGATAGGTACTTGGTGCAGGGAGTGGCAACTGACCCTTAAGATAGACAAATGTAATGTATTGCGAATACATAGAAAGAAGGATCCTTTATTGTATGATTATATGATAGTGGAACAAACACTGGTAGCAGTTACTTCTGTAAAATATCTGGGAGTATGCGTGCGAAACGATTTGAAGTGGAATGATCATATAAAATTAATTGTTGGTAAGGCGGGTACCAGGTTGAGATTCATTGGGAGAGTCCTTAGAAAATGTAGTCCATCAACAAAGGAGGTGGCTTACAAAACACTCGTTCGACCTATACTTTATTGCTCATCAGTGTGGGATCCGTACCAGATCGGGTTGACGGAGGAGATAGAGAAGATCCAAAGAAGAGCGGCGCGTTTCGTCACAGGGTTATTTGGTAACCGTGATAGCGTTACAGAGATGTTTAGCAAACTCAAGTGGCAGACTCTGCAAGAGAGGCGCACTGCATTGCGGTGTAGCTTGCTGTCCAGGTTTCGAGAGGGTGCGTTTCTGGATGAGGTATCGAATATATTGCTTCCCCCTACTTATACCTCCCGAGGAGATCATGAACTTAAAATTAGAGAGATTCGAGCGCGCACGGAGGCTTTCCGGCAGTCGTTCTTCCCGCGAACCATACGCGACTGGAACAGGAAACGGAGGTAATGACAGTGGCACGTACAGTGCCCTGCGCCACACGCCGTTGGGTGGCTAGCGGAGTATAAATGTAGATGTAGATGTACTAAACCTATCGTGAATCGAGTTTTCTAAGAATGGGTGGTTGTGCTTAAGCAGCGTTGACATCAATGTACGTAGTTAGGAACTAACAAGTAATAATTTGATTATGGAGTCTCGGAAGCGGGTAATCGGCTATGGCCTTCACCACGGCAGCTTGCCGATATTTGGATGAGACGTGATTTAGGAGGCCGCGGGAAATGTAATTGTGGGTGTCCGGTCGGGGATCTGAATCCCATACGGGCGCTGTCAGCCACTGGCCGCCGCTACGCGCTGCCCAGACTTCTCACGGGCGGGGAGCGGCCGCTGTGCCGGCTGGCTGCCAAGTAGGGGCAGGCGGCGAGCCGCGAGCCGGCCCGCTCTCCGCTCTCGCCCATAAAACAACCGCAGCGCCGCCGTCGTCGCCTTCCTGTTGTTACAAACGGGTAGCGCGAGCCGCTGCCCCGGGAAACGGCCGCCCGTTTACCCGCCTGCGCCCGCTCCTGTCACACTGCCGCGAGCCCGCCGTTACGGATTTTCTCTCACACCGACCGGCATCTATCTCGTTTGGGATTCCAATTCGGTTTTACAGAGAGTACTCTACTGCATTGGCTCCTTACTTAGCTTGCATTTATCGCGAATCTCTTGCCCAACGTAAAGTCCCGAGCGACTGGAAAAAAGCGCAGGTGACGCCTGTATATAAGAAGCATAGAAGGACGGATTCTCGAAATTACAGACCAATATCCTTAACACCGGTTTGTTGCAGGATTCTCGAACATATTCTCAGTTCGAATATAATTAATTTCCTTGAGACAGAGAAATTGCTGTCCATGCATCGGCACGGCTTTATAAAGCATCGCTCCTGCGAAACGCAACTCGCCCTTTTTTCACATGATATCTATCGAACCATGGATGAAGGGTATCAGACGGATGCCATACTCCTTGACTTCCGGAAAGCGTTTGACTCGGTGCCCCACTGCAGGCTCCCAACTAAGGTACGAGGGTATGGGATTGGTTCCCAAGTATGTGAGTGGCTCGAAGACTTCTTAAGTAATAGAACCCAGTACGTTGTCCTCGATGGTGAGTGTTCATCGGAAGCGAGGGTATCATCTGGAGTGCCCCACGGAAGTGTGGTAGGTCTGCTGTAGTTTTCTATCTACATAAATGATCTTTTGGATAGCAATGTGCGGCTGTTTGCTGATGATGCTGTGGTGTCGTCGTTGAGTGACTGTAGGAGGATACAAGATTACTTGGACAGGATTTATGATTGGTGTAAAGAATGGCAGCTAACTCTAAATATAGATAAATGCAAATTAATGCAGATGAATAGGAAAAAGAATCCTGTAATGTTTGAATACTCCATTAGTAGTGTAGCGCTTGACACAGTCACGTCGATTAAATATTTGAGCGTAACATTGCAGAGCGATATGAAGAGGGACAAGCATGTAATAGCAGTTGTGGGGAAGGCGGATAGTCGTCTTCGGTTCATTGGTAGAATTTTGGGAAGATGTGGTTCATCTGTAAAGGAGACCGCTTATAAAACACTAATACGACCTATTCTTGAGTACTGCTCGAGCGTTTGGGATCCCTATCAGGTCGGATTGAGGGAGCACATAGAAGCGATTCAGAGGCGGGCTGCTAGATTTGTTACTGGTAGGTTTGATCATCACGCGAGTATTACGGAAATGCTTCAGGAACTCGGGTGGGACTCTCTAGAGGAAAGGAGGCGTTCTTTTCGTCAATCGTATACTGAGGAAATTTAGAGAACCAGCATTTGAGGCTGACTGCAGTACTATTTTACTACCGCCAACTTACATTTCGTGGAAAGACCACAAAGATAAGATAAGAGAGATTAGGGCTCGTACAGAGGCATATAGGCGGTCGTTTTTCCCTCGTTCTGTTTGGGAGTGGAACGGGGAGAGAAGATGCTAGTTGTGGTACGAGGTACCCTCCGCCACGCACCGTATGGTGGATTGCGGAGTATGTATGTGATGTAGATATAGATATATGTCGCTTACGTGTCGTAATTCTGTTTACGGCTACGACGGGCGTCGCCGCGAGTATGCGGTGGTCTCAGTACTTGATTAGATCAACGTCTCAGGTGTACTCCGTCCCGCAGTTTTTCTATGTACACTCCAAGAAAAAAGAAAAAGAAGTACGATGCACCGCTAGGGAAGTATCCGAATGGAAAGGAAATCGGTATATATGGTGTACACGCACAGACGAACACGTGACTACAATTTCTCAAAAACTGGATAACTTATTCAAGAGAATTGTAGCCTATCCCCGATGTTATTCAATCTGTATATTGAGCAAGCAGTAAAGGAAACAAAAGAAAAATTCGGAGTTCAAATTAAAATCCGTGGAGAAGAAATAAAAACTTTGAGGTTCGCCGATGACATTGTAATTCTGTCAGAGACAGCAAAAGACCTGGAAGAGCAACTAAACGGAATGGACAGTGTCTTGAAAGGAGGATATAAGATGAACATCAACAAAAGCAAAACGAGAATAATGGAATGTATTCGAATTAAATCGGGTGATGCTGCGGGAATTAGATTAGTAAATGAGACGCTTCAAGTAGTAAAGGAGTTTTGCTATTTGGGGAGCAAAATAACTGATGATGGTCGAAGTAGAGAGGATATAAAATGTAGACTGGCAATGGGAAGGAAAGCATTTCTGAATAAGAGAAATTTGTTATGATTGAGTATAGATTTAAGTGTCAGGAAGTCGTTTCTGAAAGTATTTGTATGCAGTGTAGCCATGTACGGAAGTGAAACGTGGACGATAAATAGTTTGGACAAGAAGAGAACAGAAGCTTTCAAAATGTGGCGCTACAGAATGATGCTGAAGATTAGATGGGTAGATCACGTAACTAATGAGGAGATATTGAATAGAACTGGAGAGAAGAGAAATTTGTGGCACAACTTGACTAGAAGAAGGGATCGGTTGGTAGGGCATATTCTGAGGCATCAAGGGATCACCAGTTTGGTATTGGAGGGCAGCGTGGGGGGTAAAAATCGTAGAGGGAGACCGAGAGATGAATACACTAAGCAGATTCAGAAGGATGTAGGTAGCAGTAGATACTGGGAGATGAAGAAGCTTGCACAGGATAGAGTAGCATGGAGAGCTGCATCAAACCAGTCTCTGGAATCAAGACCACAACAACAACAACATTCAAGAGAAACTGAGGGAGTCAATAACGCGTTGGCCCACCTCTGGCCCCTATGCAAGCAGTTATTCGCCTTGGCCAGTTGTTCGATTCTCTCCTGAGGGACATTGTGCCGAATTCTGTCCAATTGCCGCGTAACATCGTCAAAATCCCGAGCTGGTTGGAGGGCGCTGCCCTGCCGCTGACACTCCAAACGTCCTCAATTGGCGAGGGATCCGGCGACATTTCCGGCCGAGGTAGGGCTTAGCAAGACCAAGAAACGCAGGAGAAACTCTCGCCGCCTGCAAGCGAGGGTTATCTTGGTGAAGTCTAAGCCCAAGATGGCTTACCATGAAGGGCAACAAAGCGGGCCGTAGAACATGGCTGCGTACCGCTCTGCTGGAAGTGTACAGCGGATGGCTACCCTGTTATGGAACCCCAGATCATCAGTCTTGATCATCGGGCCGCGTGGGGAGAGACAGTCAGGTTGATAACCTACCGCTGTCCGGGGCGTCTCTGGACACGTCTTCGGCCTGGAATCTCATTGACTGGAGTAGAATTGTCTTCAGTAATGACAACCGCTCCGAATTGAGCCCCGATCACAAGCGACGTGTCTCGAGACGCCCCAGACAGCTGTCGGATACCAACCTGAATGTCGCCCGCCATATGACCCCATAACGAGGAGCCTGGGGTGCCATTTCTTTTCACAGCAGCATCTCCTTGGTTGTCATGCGCAGCACCCTTACTGCACGGCGGTGTGTTGACAATATTCTACGCCCCGATTTCTTCATGACAAGCCATCCTCCACTTACTTTTCAGTCCGCCCCGACAGCTGAGTGGTGCACCGGCACGGTAGCTCAGCGTGTTCGGACAGAGGGCCGATTGTCCTCTGTAATGAAAAAAAAACTGAGTAAAGGAATCAACGATCAAATTGAACGGACGCTATGTGACGTCCGCACAGACCAAACGCAACGAACTATACTGAACAAAATGAAAAAAAAAGTGGTCAGCGTGACGAATTGCCGTCCTGCGGGCCCGGGTTCGATTCCCTGCTGTGTCTGGGATTTTCTTCTCTCAGGATCTGGGTGTTGTGTTGTCTTCATTATCATTTCATCCCCATTCGGCGCGCGGGTCGCCCAATGTGGCGTCGATGTACTAAGACCTGCACCAAGGCGGCCGGACCTGCCCCGTAAGGGGCCTCCCGGCCAATGACGCCAAATGCTCATTTCCATTTTTTTTACTTACATTTCAGCACTATAATGCCTGTCCGCACACGCGGGGAGTTTCTACAGCTTGTCTTCGTGCTTGAAAAAAACAAGGTTACCGGATCTTTTTTTCATGAATAAATTTTCTTCTTTTTCTGAAATTGTGATCATTTGTTTGTCTGTGCATGTACGAGTACATCACATCTATCGATTTCCGTCCCATTCGCATAATTCCTTCGTAGTGCGTCTTTTCTTTTTTTAGTTTGTAAATGTATTTACAAAAACCATCGCATGTATCTACTTTCAACATCTTCTTCTAAACCACTGAATCGATTTCAACCAAATTTGTTACACATATGGAAAGAATTTCAACCAAATTTTTCTTATATTATTTACATAGAAATACTGTCCCGATTACGCACCCTACCAGTTGTTCAGCTCGGGTGAGGGTGAGAAGTCATTATATAGCAAAAAATATTCGATATCGACCGATATTAGTCGGATGACATTTCACCTCTAGGGCAAGGGGGTGTTGCAAAGACAGTGGCGTGTCTGTGTAAAAATACTGTGGGAGACACCGCCAGGGGAGGCGGTGAGAAGGGGTGGAATGTAAAAAAAAAGTTAGAAAACTGAAATGTAAAAATGTAAGAAAACGACCTGTTAGTATTTATTTCCTGGAATACTTTCACTGGAATAGTTTTAAAGTATGAAGTGCAACCTCTCTAATATTGGCTTTGTTCGGTGCGTCGACCAGGTTGCGAGAATGAACATTGCAGCGACAGAATAATTTTGTCTTGGTCAGAGATAATGCCACACAGCTAAATACCAAAGATAACTTGAACATCCTCTCTGTAGTCGCATCGTGTAAAACAGTGAAACATGAGACGGTTGCCAGCGATAGCCTTTCTTCTGTAAACGACAATCAGTTCAAAATGGCTCTGAGCACTATGGGACTCAACTGCTGAGGTCATTAGTCCCCTAGAACTTAGAACTAGTTAAACGTAACTAACCTAAAGACATCACAAACATCCATGCCCGAGGCAGGATTCGAACCTGCGACCGTAGCGGTCTTGCGGTTCCAGACTGCAGCGCCTTTAACCGCACGGCCACTTCGGCCGGCGACAATCAGTAATCGTCGTCAATGTGCCACATACGAAAGTAAAGTCTATCGCTCAAGTTCAGTGGAAGGAACAAAAAGCTAATCCACTGCGAAGAACTGAAACAAGATTATCGACGGTACCATCGACTTCGAGCTATGCGGGAACGAGTCACCGCAATGCATTCCCCTTTTCAAACGCCTTCGAATGCCGTTAAAAACAGTCTATCGGCCCGTTAAAAATAACGCCTGCTTGAATATCTCGGTTGTTACAAGACTAAAAAGAATTAACTACACAACAAAATCACCTCTGCGTACTGTCATTTACCGAAAACCTCGTTTTGATATTTTGAACCGTTCACGAAATGAAAGGGGTACTTCGTCTTACGTGACTCAAGCTGTACAGTGCTTTCTTTGTATGCCTTCAGTATACGTAGGTTATAGCTTTGCGAAATAAATGGAACAGCCACAGGTTGATGGTGCAGCATTTATTGCCCGGCGTTACGGCAGCTGCTTACAGCGATGCTTGGCAACCTTTACGACGAGCCGTCAGTAATTTGTAGCGCATACCCCCACCGTCGTTATTGCCCCCGTCGGGCAACTAGACTCCTGTCGCTACCGGAAGGAGCTTACACGCTAGCCGCCAGCACTCTGATGTTTTTTTGTTCCAATTTCCGGCCTGTAATTGTCGCTATGCCAATGAAGGCGATGCCTGAGGGTAGCGAGAGCGATAGGGCGTTGCCTTTATTATCCAGCCGTCATTGAACTGCCCTCCACAGACTATTGCACGCCGGCGATGCTCGATCAGTGCTCAACGTAACACCTCCTGCTACCGTCTCCGTAGAGAGGCGCGGCCGACGTACAACTTGGTACAACTTCAAGTCAAATGAAAATTTCAGATTCGCACTGTATGTCGGAACACCGTGGTTAACACACGGAATTTGAATTCGGATGGGGCCAAAATGTTCCTCCGGTACTGTGAAGGAGCTTTATGGTGATTTTTCTAAATTACGGCAGAGGAACGACGAGACAGTTCTATCAAGTGCAATGGTCAAAACTTCCTCCACTACAAAATCCAACATTTCACAACCAGCAGTGTGGCTGGATTGAAGAGTTTTTAGCAAACAGGACGCAGCATGTTGTTCTCAATGGAGAGACGTCTACAAATGTTAGAGTGACCTCTGGCGTGCCACAGGGGAGTGTTATGGGACCATTGCTTCTCACAATATATATATATATATATATATATATATATATATATATATATATATATATATATATATATGAGACCTAGTAGATAGTGTAGGAAGTTCATGCGGCTTTTCGCGGATGATGCTGTAGTATACAAAGAAGTTGCAGCATTAAAAAATTGCAGCGAAATGGAGGAAGATCTGCAGCGGATAGACACTTGGTGCAGGGAGTGGCTACTGACCCTTAACATAGACAAATGTAATGTATTGCGAATACATAGAAAGAAGGATCCTTTATTGTATGATTATATGATAGCAGAAGAAACACTGGTAGCAGTTACTTCTGTAAAATATCTGGGAGTATGCGTGCGGAACGATTTGAAGTGGAATGATCATATAAAATTAATTGTTGGTAAGGCGGGTACCAGGTTGAGATTCATTGGGAGAGTCCTTAGAAAATGTAGTCCATCAACAAAGGAGGTGGCTTACAAAACACTCGTTCGACCTATACTTGAGTATTGCTCATCAGTGTGGGATCCGTACTAGGTCGGGTTGACAGAGGAGATAGAGAAGACCCAAAGAAGAGCGGCGCGTTTCGTCACAGGGTTATTTGGTAAGCGTGATAGCGTTACGGAGATGTTAAGCAAGCTCAAGTGACAGACTCTGCAAGAGAGGCGCTCTGCATCGCGGGGTAGCTAACTGTCCAGGTTGGTGCGTTTCTGGATGAGGTATCGAATATATTGCTTCCCCCTACTTATACCTCCCGAGGAGATCACGAATGTAAAATTAGAGAGATCCGAGCGCGCACGGAAGCTTTCCGGCAGTCGTTCTTCCCGCTGTCCATACGCGACTGGAACAGGGAGGTAATGACACTGGCACGTAAAGTGCCCTCCGCCACACACCGTTGGGTGGCTTGCGGAGTATAAATGTAGTTTTTTTTGTATGAGTTGGAGACTATCATAGAGTCAAGGAAAAATGACCTACATATACATTTGTTGTGGATAAAAGAATAACATGAAGTTTTCCATGACGAGATAATAGAGAAAGGTCGAGAAATAGCAAAGAGGAGCGTTGCAGAATATCTCTTCCATCCAATACCAATCCCTCATACTGATTTCAAACCTACGATCAAGAAATATTCTTAAGTATGATTGGAAGCGTTAACGGCATCAATCTCAGCAGCATAAATGCAGATATCTACCGGCCGGACAACCAAATGTTTGAACTCGGCCGTGGTTCGACTATGTGAAGCTTAAAAAATTAAGATTTTATATTTGTATAAGAGATTCGAACTTTCTTAAATAAGACATCCACTTGAAATCGTTTAAGAATAGCCAAGACTATAATTAACTATCCTTAGTATATGGTAGTATCCACAACTTTGAGCTTGTTCTGTCAGTTAAATTTAACTCAAAGTATCATGTTGACTGTATAAAATTATAACTATTGCTGTTGCTTAAACTCAAAGCAAACAAATGAAAAAAAAACCTTCCTTGTTCTTACCCAGCTCAGCTGTACTTCTTGTATAGGGACCTCGATTTTGGCGAGACGAAGTCTAATTTCCCTTCGAAATCTCAAGTTTCCAGTAAAACTCTGATATACAGCACTTCTAAGTTGACAGGGACCTAAAGAAACCTTTGTTATGCAGTGTAAGGTGCAGATGCTCAAGGTCGGTCACAGAAGGAATGTGAAAATGGCTGTTGCAATCGGAACCTACATCTACAGGAACACTGTTTTGTTGCTCAGGATTCGAGCAGTGAAAATGGCTCTGATAAAATTAGTGCATGAAATATATATATTGAATACGAGGAATTATGTTTGCTAATGCCGCAGAAGTTGGAACGTAGCTTGCTCTCGTCCGAGGTCAGCCGTGTCGAGCTTAGCATAATTTCTTCAGTTTTTGTTAGTTCTTTGTTCGCTCCATGGACCGCTATGAAGCACATACTGTCAATTTATTGTGAAGTGACTACGTAAAAGGAGACTCGTAAGAGTCTTTCTATAGCAAAGTCCTGCCAATTTCCTTGCTTGCTTTGAGGCTAATTTATTATGTGATATGATTAAGTGATCCTAATCACGGGGCTACTGTTATGCAAAACAAAACACATACTGTTATACCTATATGCGGAATATGGTGATATGACTAGCTATTATATGAAATACAAGACATTGTCAAACAAATAGTGGTTTAATATGTTTTGAAAATTGTCTGTTATTTTACGTCTGTTAGAGTACTCATTTCACTGAGTAAGTGAGTAAAGATTCTGACAGCTGCTTATCGAGCTTAGAGAATATGTGAGTAGCTGAAGCAGTATGGACGGACAAGCAGCGAGTGAGAACGAACCGGGCGCAGGTAACCAGAAGTGCTGGTCATGACTCAGCACACCTCTTTATGAATGATGTGTATCACTTTAGCGAGGCACTCGTCGGTACCACTTCAGGTACATTTTGAAATGAATGATGATGTGTGGCCGCTTGTGGAGAATACCGAACGAGAGCGAGTGGTCATCTGTTGTACCACCTTCTCCATTTTTGACACTTCGGGACAACTATTCTTCGAAGTACGTTTCTTTCCAAGGCATCTAGCATTCCAGTTTCTTTTCATGTTAATGATAAAGTATGCACTGTCATATGTCATATAAAAAGGGCCTTGAGGAAAATAATGTTTTTAATGCAAAATAAGCTCTGTTGGTTGCTATTAACCTCTGTTTAATTTTGTATGGGGTGTCATTTGAGTGGGCATCTGTCGATCCCAGATACTTAAACAACTCAACTGTCTCAAATATATAAATGATGGAAGTTACTGAGAGTGGCATATTCTCCTTACGTGCTTTTCTAGCAGCCATATATTTTTTCTGTTGGTATATTCAGTAACATATTGCTACTGGCCTCCTCCATTGCTCAGTGTGTCTGAGAATACTGTCGGAATTGCAGAGGAGACAGGATTTCACAGAGAATAATTGGTGCCGCGACTGCTACTTGGAGGGAAGCACGAGGGTCGCGCAGTGTGCACGCAACGCAGGGGTGGCTAGCAGGAATGCGTCCCTTTGTGCACAGTGGTCGCACCTGGGAGGGCAACGGGAGTGTTGTCAGCTAGCGGAGACATTTAAACAGCTGCGCGTAATGTGCGCTTATGTCTTCCGATGAGCATCCTTCGTCTATTGCTTTTATACACAGTAAGTTCCGCGACTATTGTAAAATAAAATAACGCATTGCCTATTGGCTTTCGTATCACATCTCACTTGCTTCGATTCCCTTCTTTTCCGGTTTGATCAGAGTCGTCGATTCATTTCCATAAAATGCAGTGTGCAAAACATACCGGGTGATCAAAAAGTCAGTATAAATTTGAAAACTTAATAAAGCAAGGAATAATGTAGATAGAGAGGTAGAAATTGACACACATGCTTGGAATGACGTGGGGTTTTATTAGAAAAAAAAAACCATCAAGTATTGCTAGACGCGTGAAAGATCTCTTGCGTGCGTCGTTTGGTGATGATCGTGTGCTCAGCCGTCACTTTCGTCATGCTTGGCCTCCCAGGTCCTCAGACGTCAGTCCGTGCGATTATTGGCTTTGGGGTTACCTGAAGTCGCAAGTGTATTGTGATCGACCGACATCTCTAGGGATGCTGAAAGACAACATCCGACGCCAATGCCTCACCATAACTCCGGACATGTTTTACAGTGCTGTTCACAACATTATTCCTCGACTACAGCTATTGTTGAGGAATGATGGTGGAAATATTGAGCATTTACCGTAAAGAATATCATCTTTCCTTTGTCTTACTTTGTTATGTTAATTATTGCTGTTCTGATCAGATGAAGCGCCATCTGTCGGACATTTTTTCAACTTTCTATTTTTTTGGTTCTAATAAAATCCCATGTCATTCCAAGCATGTGTGTCAATTTGCACCTCTCTATCTACATTATTCCGTGATTTATTCAGTTTTCAAATTTATACTGTCTTTTTGCTCACCCGGTACATTCTCAGAAATATGTTCTTCAAATTACCAGTAAGGCCTATGTCTGATAATTGCAGACTTCTTGATCTGTGCTGATATGCTTATTACGGCGTTTCGTATAGCGAAAGTGATCTGATCTAACAGGTGTTCCACCTGTCAGGAGCCTAAATAACGACCTTTTGTAGTGCGGGCCGCTGCGAGGCGTACAGGAAGAGAGTGGGTGAGGTTTTGGAAGGCACTGACAGGGATGTGGAGCCGCGCCGACTCCAGAACCGCGGCCAGCTGCGCCAGCTTTCTCTGTTGTGGATTCAGGGCGTGGACGGTCAGATCGAGCTGGTCCCGTAGACTGTCGATTGTGTTTCAATCCGGGGAGTTTGTTGGCTGGGGGAGTGTAAGTATGGCAGACTCATCCAAGGGCGACACTGCGAGCTGTGTGACACATTGCATTATCTTGCTGGTAGATGGCATCGTTCTGAGCAGAAACAAACTGCATATACGGGTGGACATGGTCCCCCAAGGATAAATGTGTCGACCCATTGCGTCTTCCAGAATGACGAGATCATCGAGGGAATGCCACGAAAACATTCCTTCGGCCTGACCCCTTCCGACGATTGTTGCAGGCTGTTTGCCATCTGTCCGATGGAGCACAAAATGTGATTCATATGAAAAGCCACCTGTCGCCAGTCAATGAGCGTCCAGTAGTGGTGCTGGCGTGCAAATTCCAGCCTTCGTCGCCGATAAACTGCAGTCAGCATGGGTGCATGAACCATGCGTCTTCTGCGGAGGCCCATACGCAGCAGTGTTCGGTGACGGTCATCGAGTAGAAACTGTCGCTGTCCCCTCGGTTCATCTGGGCCGTCTGTCGCTGAACTTGCCCGCACACTTCTCCGCAGCCTTGGGTCAAAATGGCTCAAATGGCTCTGAGCAGTATGGGACTTAACTGCGGAGGTCATCTGTCCCCTAGAACTTAGAACTACTTAAACCCAACTAACCTAAGGACATCACACACATCCATGCCCGAGGCAGAATTCGAACCTGTGACCGTAGCGGTCGGTTTCAGACTGTAGCGCCTAGAACCGCTCGGCCACTTCGGCCGGCGCAGCCTTGGTTCTGTCCTGTCATTTATTGCCCGAGGTGCACCACAGTTGGATCGGGGCCGGTTTTGGGAGGCGCCATTTTGCTGTGTATGATATACTTTAACCACGGCAGCACGCGAACTGTTTGCAACTCAGTCTTTTCCGAAAAGCTTACACTCTTGACCTTAAAGCCTATGGTTATGCCCTTTTGGACGTCCGTTTCCGCATAACGACGACGACTGCACTGTTTTCCATGTCCCTCCGACATGTTTTATCTACCCTCTACTGGTAGTGCTGGTAGCTGTCATCTTTGAATGGTTATTGCACGTTGACGTCGAACATAGCGAGTTGTCACATTAAAGTTACTGAACCGTAAGCTTTTCTGTATAATATTTTAATGTAGAGGTTACGGCAGCTGTAACTTGGCACGTTGGCTCTACAAGATCACTAACGCCTCCCGTCCGCTTGCCTGAGTACCACTCGTGGTTTATCTGCAGGCTCTCGCAGCCTCCCTGAGGAGCCCCGCGGCGGATCGCGCCCCGCTCTGCTCGTGATTCATCCGGCCGGCCCCGTAATGCCACTTGCGGCACTAATTACGACAGCCACTCAGCCTCCCGTTTCTTCTGCACCAGTTTCGACTGGCGCTGCCTTCCTGCACTCGGCGGAATGCCTACGATTTCTCAAATCCGCAAAGTTCTCTAACTCCTCTCTGTCATTTACGGCTGATAACCATTGAAGTTGCAGCAACACCAAATCGGCACGAAGTGTACGACTTACTCGCATTTGCAGGTGATTATATCATTTCAGTGAAAAGGCACAAAATAGGTAGGAATAACGCGATGTAGACTGTGTATGAAAGGAAACATTACGCAGCGGGTTTCTCACTCAGAAATCGAATTCGAATGTTGGTTGCTTGTGAAAAGATCGTGTGGGCCTCCAGTAAAAAGAGGCACATTTGCCAACACGTGTCGGAATTAGTCAGCTGCAGGATACTGGCCTTTACACACTCCGGTTCATCGCCTCACGGTATTGATACTCGCATCGGTCCATATCCTACCACTGCAATGCAAGTATGGAATCGACCGGTTTAGGAGAGCCATACGGCGCATCACCTAGGATCTCTACGGCCCTACAAGACGAGACGACCGACCGTCCTAGATCGTACAGCCAAGTCGCTTACCTCGAGTCAGGAAATGGACTTGTTTGTAGTTAGACAATTGTACACACAGACTGTACGATGATGTCTAAGACACCTCGGCGATCATTATTCTAATGGCCGAGCGGTTCTAGGCGCGTCAGTCCGGAACCGCGCTGCTGCTCCGGTCGCAGGTTCGAATCCTGCTTCGGGCATGGATGTGTGTGATGTCCTTAAGTTAGTTAGTTTTAAGTAGTTCTAAGTCTAGGGGACTGATGACCTCACATGTTAAGTCCCATAGTACTCAGAGCCATTTAAACGATTTTTTCCGTTATTCTATCTTCCCTACATCCCGTCATTCGCCTTAAGCTATTTAGAAAAATCGCTGGTAACCTAAATTTGGATGGCCACTGGGGACTTGAACGGTAGTCCTCCCGAATACGAGGACTATCTTCAAGCATCTCCAGAGTATTTACGGTCGTAATTGCCCCGTTGAGATGCTTTACAAAATGTTTGGTAAAACCTGAGACCTCCAGACAGATTGATACTGTGTGGCAGATCGGGATTATGACTTCGATTGTAGTACTATACCAATAAGCGATACGATATGGTCTTGTGGATCGACTTTTCGCGTGAACCATTTTCTGTAACGACGGAAATTAAATGCGGAAAGCATCACTACGAAACGCACTTAAGAGCGGTGCTTATTTCCACGTGCTTAATTTTTGAGGGTTCTTTTAGGAAAAGTGGTGTATTTCTGAACGTAAATTTCTTTTTGTAAGGAGCAGTCAAATGAAAACCGAACTCCCACCAAAAGGGACGATGGAGTGGTTCCATTCAAAAGTAATCACAAGACGCGTTAAGTAATTTATCCCACTGGCAAACGAGAGGATCAATTCTTCTCCCATAGAACGCTGTCGAGCGCTGACGAATCCACAGCTGCACCTGTCTTTCACTTCCCTCGTCCGACTGAAGCCGATGTCTACGCATGTCTTTCTTCAGGTCACCAAAGACGTGAAAATCACACGGTGAATGATCCAGGCGGTAGGGAGGATGGTGCAGTGTTTCCCAATCAAATCACTGAAGCGTACCCTTCGTCCGCACCGGCAGTGTGGGGGCGGGCGTTATCCTGCAACAGGACCTTTTCTTTACTCGTCGAGTCCCTCTAGCGTGGAACCACAACCATTGCGCATCGCTATGAAGACACAGCAGAAACTGTGACGCGCCGTATAGTCTAAACGCCAGGAATGTTGTCGAACGGAATCATATTCTTGCACACCACACTGTCAATCTGACGAAGGGTACAATTGAGCGGTTTGGTTGGGAAACACTGTGACACCCTCCCTACAGCCTGGATCTTTAACCGTCTGATTTTCACAGGTCTGACCACCTGAAGAAAGAAGTGCGTGGACGTCGGTTTCAGTCGGACGAGGAACCGCAAGAATGGGTGCAGTTGAGGATCCGTCAGCGGCCGGCGGCGTTGTTCGAAACAGGGATTGGTTGTCTCGTCTCCCAGGGGGACAAACGTCTTAACGCGTCTGGTGATTACTTGTGAGTGGAACCATTCCATCGTCCCGGTGTGGCGGCTATTCGGTTTTCATTTGACTGCCCCTCATACTTAACGCTCCCGCAGTATGCTACAGTTTACAACGCACTCTTGTTTTTCTAGACGTTGACGGAGGGTGCCATGTACCAATATCATTTGTTCCTCACGGTATTGCCGGTCGGTGTGGCCGTGCCGTTCTAGGCGCTTCAGTCTGGAACCGCGTGACCGCTACGGTCGCAGGTTCGAATCCTACCTCGGGCATGGATGTGTGTGATGTCCTTAGGTTAGTTAGGTTTAAGCAGTTCTAAGTTCTAGGCGACTGATGACCTCAGAAGTTAAGTCCCATAGTGCTCAGAGCCATTTGAAGCATTTTGAACCTCACGGTATTGCATTGACCAGTCCTGTATTTCAAAATCATTTGCTATGGACTCTCATTTCGTCATTTTTAGCCTTTCACCATACATAGTAAGAATAATACACCGATAATTTCGCAGGTTTTTGTGAAGACAGGTTAATTCAGGTTTAAGATCAGTCCACCGTTTGACATCGGGCTCCCTTTTCGTAGTGTCCCCACCACACGTTGTTGGTCATCTTTGTAAGTTCCCTCTCCGTTCATAGACGCCTATCAAGAATAGACTGGAAGTCGTTTTCCGCTTCTCCACAATACAGGGTGATTCAAAAAGAATACCACAACTTTAAAAATGTGTATTTAATGAAAGAAACATAATATAACCTTCTGTTATACATCATTACAAAGAGTATTTAAAAAGGTTTTTTTTCACTCAAAAACAAGTTCAGAGATGTTCAATATGGCCCCCTCCAGACACACGAGCAATATCAACCCGATACTCCAACTCGTTCCACACTCTCTGTAGCATATCAGGCGTAACAGTTTGGATAGCTGCTGTTATTTCTCGTTTGAAATCATCAATGGTGGCTGGGAGAGGTGGCCGAAACACCATATCCTTAACATACCCCCATAAGAAAAAATCGCAGGGGGTAAGATCAGGGCTTCTTGAAGGCCAGTGATGAAGTGCTCTGTCACGGGCTGCCTGGCGGCCGATCCATCGCCTCGGGTAGTTGACGTTCAGGTAGTTACGGACAGATAAGTGCCAATGTGGTGGCGCTCCATCCTGCTGAAATATGAATTGTTGTGCTTCTTGTTCGAGCTGAGGGAACAGCCAATTCTCTAACATCTCCAGATACTGTAGTCCAATTACAGTAGCACCTTCGAAGAAAAAGGGACCAAAAACTTTATTGGCTGAAATGGCGAACAAATGTACAACTAAATGAAACTTTATAGCTCCCTTAATTCGCCGACAGATAGTGCTTAGCTCTGCCTTTTGTCGTTGCAGAGTTTTAAATTCCTAAAGTTGTGGTATTCTTTTTGAATCACCCTGTACTACAGACCGTTTGACATCGGGCTTCCTTTTCGTAGTGTCCCCACCACACGTTGTTGGTCATCTTTGTAAGTTCCCTCTCTGTTCATAGACGCCTATCAAGAATAGACTGGAAGTCGTTTTCCGCTTCTCCACAATACTACAGACTCAGAAACGGCTCTCACGGCCTGCCTGTTGCAAACTTCTCAGATTAGCTGCGTCTCTTTGGAAATAACCTGATAAAACTAAGCTCCCGTTTTTCCTCCTCGCCGTCAGCTTTCATCTATACCGCTGTAAATGATCACGAACAGATACGTAGCAGCGACTCGCATGATAACGTCTGCCGCAGCGCTCGCACAAGACGGCGCATCTCATTCTCCCATGAGGATTTGCTTACTCAGCGACGACTGCGGAGATAAATTTCTATCATTATGCATCTTAGGCGCGAACTATGCTGTCCTCTCTATTACCAAGACAGTTTTCTTTACACATGAGAATCTTCAATTTCGCTATATTGTTACTAACAAATTTATACGCAGCCAAAAATTGCAGGATCAAATTCGCGACATACTTTTTTGTTTTTCGATATTAGAGTTAATCTTCCTTTCAACCGTGACTTTGTCGACCGTGGAGTTTATACCCCTAGTGGTGTCAATGCTATACAGGAAAGCGTTATTTAATAACATGTTCATCGACCGATGAGACAATACATAAAGCTTAAAGAATTATGGAGACAACTAGCGCTTGCAGTTTCAGAATCACAAGAACACTTGGCATTGTTTGGTCTACTGAATGAATTGCTGCAATGACTGAGACACGTAGACACGTTTTGGACAGAAGCGGGGTTCAGACTCTCACACGACCAGCTTGTCGGTGGTTTCTCTTTGTCTCACTGATGTGAATGCCGGTATGGTTTGTTAACCACGTGAATAGTCATTATTTTACCTACCCTTGTTCAATACGAGCTATTGTTTTGTCTGTAATGCCCTCCACATTTAAGAGTCACGAGTCTGCGTGCACATTTTGCAAAAATTGAAGCGTACCTCAAGTCCAAACGGTCAAGAATGCTGACGGACGGTATTATTCTGTAGTAGGATAATGCCCGCTCTTGCCAAGATTGTTCCGAGTATGATGTAAACGTTTCGCTGGGAAGTCAATACACATGTTTCATTCAGTTCCGATGTCTCCCCGTGCGATTTCCATATTTGTGGACTTGACGAAAGACTTCGTTTGCCTCGGACGAAAAACTGTACGCCGGGCTACAATCGTGGTGTCGTAAGCAATCGCAAAGACTTTTCCACGGAGACATTGGGCGTCTTGTCTCGCAGTGGAATAAATGTATTCACGGCTATGACGATTAGTTTTAAATAATAACATTTCACTTACTATGTAAATTCAAAGTGGAAGGGGGACAAAAGAAAGGAATGGGAAGGAACTTAATGCGGAACCAGTGGCAACGAATGAAAATGTGTGCCTCACCGGGATTCGAACCCCGGATGTATCGCTTTTTTTCTGATCTCATTTTGATCGTTAACGTTCGTTGCATCTGTCCGGCGTGGACGTCCCATGACACCTGCTCAAGCTCGTCGTTGATCTACATCTACATCGATACTCTGCAGAGGGTCCATAGAACCACCTTCACAATTCTGTATTATTCCAATCTCGTATAGCGCGCGGAAAGAACGAACACCTATATCTTTCCGTACGAGCTCTGATTTCCCTTATTTTATCGTGGTGATCGTTCCTCCCTATGTAGGTGGGAGAAAGTTGGTTTCGTGAGAAGATTCCGTCGTAACGAAAAACGCCTTTTTAAAAAAATGGTATCCTGCTCAAATCCTGTATCACTTCAGTGACACTCTCTCCCATATTTCGCGATAATGCAAAACGTGCTGCCCATCTTTGAGCTTTTTCGATGTACTCCGTCAGTCCATTATGATAAGGATCCCACACCGCGCAGTAGTATTCTAAAAGAGAACGGACATGCGTAGTATAGGCAGTCTCCTTAGTAGATCTGTTACATTTTCTAAGTGTACTGTCAATAAAACGCAGTCTTTGGTTAGCCTTCCCCACAACATTTTCTATGTGTGTCCTCCAATTTAAGTTGTTCGTAATTGTAATTCCTAGGTATTTAGTTGAATTTACGGCCTTTATATTTGACTGATTTATCGTGTAAGCGAAGTTTAACGAATTACTTTTAGCACTCATGTGGATGACCTCACACTTTTCATTATTTAGGGTCAACTTCCAATTTCCGCACCATTCAGATATCTTTTGTAAATCGTTTTGCAATTTGTTTTGATCTTCTGGTGACTTTCTTAGTCGATAAACGACAGCGTCATCTGAAAACAACCGACGACGGCTTCTCAAATTGTCTCCCAAATCGTTTATATAGATAGGGAACAGCAAAGGGTCCATGACACTACCTTAGGGAACGCCAGAAATCACTTCTGTTTTACTCGATGTCTTTCTGTCAATTACTACGAACTGTGACATGTGACCTCTCTGACAGGAAGTCACAAATCCAGTCACATAACTGAGACGATATTCCATAAGCACGCAATTTCACTATAAGCCACTTGTGCGGTACAGTGTCAAAAGCTTTGTGGAAATCCAGAAATACGGAATCGATCTGAAATCCCTTGTCAATATCACTCAACACTTCATGCCAATGAAGAGCTAGTTGTGTTGCACAAGAACGGTGTTTTCTAAACCCATGTTGACTTTGGGGTCAATAGACCGTTTTCTTCGAGGGAAGTCATAATGTTCGAACACAATATATGTTGCAAAATCCTGCTGTATATCGACGTTAACGATATGGGCCTGTAATTTAGTGGATTACTCCTACTACCTTTCTTGAATATCGGTGTGACCTGTGCAACTTTCTAGTCTTTTGGGTACGGATCTTTCGTTGTATGTGATTGTCAAGTAGGGAGCTAATGCATCAGCATACTCTGAAAGGAACCTAATTGGTATACAGTCTGGACCAGAAGACTTGCTTTTATTAAGTGATTTAAGTTGCTTCACTGCTCCGAGGATATTTACTTCTACGTTATTCTTGTTGGCAGGTGTTCTCGATTCGAATTCTGGAATATTTACTTCTTCTTTTGTAAATGCATTTCGGAAGGCTGTGTTTAGCAACTCTGCTTTTTCAGCACTGTCTTCGATAGTATGGTTCAAATAGCTCTGAGCACTATGGGACTCAACTGCTGTGGTCATCAGTCCCCTAGAACTTAGAACTACTTAAACCTAACTAACCTAAGGGCATCACACACACCCATGCCCGAGGCAGGATTCGAACCTGCGACCATAGCAGCAGCGCGGCTCCGGACTGGAGCGCCTAGAACCGCACGGCCACCGCGGCCGGCCTTTCGATAGTATCTCCATTGCTATCGCGCCGAGAAGGCATTGATTGTTTCTTGCCGCTAACATACCTCACATACGACAGGAATCTCTCTGGATTTTATGCCAGGTTTCGAGACAATGTTTCGTTGTGGAAGCTGTTATAAGCATCTCCGTTCACTCAGTTTTTATTGCAGAGCAGCTGACCCTCTGACCGAACAAGCTGAGGTAGCGTGCCGGCGCCTATTAGGCAGCTGTGTTAACCACTGCGCCCCTTGAACACAGTGATTATCGGAATTGCGCGGACTGTCTGGGCACGTTCCCACCTAGCGTCACCTATCCGCAGATCAGACGTAATTGCGCATCCGCACCTAAGATTTGCGTAATATGTATCACAACAGCTGATTCTGCATGGTGTCTGTTCTTTCGGACATGTCCGAAAGAACAGACACCATGAATTCATAAAGTTTAATCATTTTTTCCCATCTGTCTCGTTATTATTAGACTGTCCCTTATGCGTGTGACATTGTTCTCAAGTAGCTACGTTCAAGGAACGTTGCCTGCGAGATTTAGTGATAATTGTAGCGAAACGGATGATAATTTGAACCCGTCTTTTCCCAGTTACAGTATATTAACCACTGCGTCCCTCGAAGTGTTAGAAGGATGTTGTGTGGGATGCAGTCACATTGCAGGATGTAAGACACTGAATACCACTCCATGGGTATGAACATTTTTCCTGTCAATTTGAAAGGTCCCCTTTGGAAAATTATTAATGACTGTGCTGATAAAACCTGTTACGTCATCTGACTTTCAAACAGCTGAGCAAAACTGAACGTACTCAGACATTCCTCTCTTTACTTATTCTGATCATCACTAAACTGACACACAATATTTTTAGCGCAACGCAGTCTGACTTTCAATAATCCCTACAAAAGACTGGCCCTAACTAACAATAACCTATACCTTTCATGTATCACTTACCTCACAAAAATCCTCGTTACTCGAACTGCTGCAATACAGCGAGCGCCACTACTGCCAGCTAAATGAAAGATTCTAACTACTGAAGGCACTAACTACTGATAGGCATACTTAGCAAATGAAAGATTTTGATAGAGAAGAAACAATGTATTTACCTCAATAATGTTCAAAAGTCATGATCGTGTGTCCGCCAGAAAAAGGAAATTTGTAAAGATGCCATGAATATATATATATATATATATATATATATGAATTCATGACATCCATCTTTAAAAAAATCCTTTTTCTGGCGGACACACGATGATGACTTTTGAACATTATTAAGGTAAATACATTGATTGTTCTCTATCGAAATATATATATCTATTCTAGATAGATATAGATCAGAAAAAGGAAATTATATATATATATTCATGACATCCATCTTTACAAATTTCCTTTTTCTGGAGGACACACGTCCAGCTCGCCCGCTCTGAAAATTCTGCCATCTCTCTAACCAAATCCACCACTGCTGTCTCTCTCCGCACATCCACCACTGGTGGCGGCTCACCTCCAACTTCCCAACGCTACGCGCTGTTCACATCCAACTGCCCAACACTACAATAGCAAATATTCCAACAGTGCAAATCAGCCACAGACTGCACACAGCACAGTCAATGATTTTCATACAGAGCGCTACGTGGCGTTACCGACATAAAACCTAAACAGCCTACTTACAATTTGAATGGTGTCTAAGTTTTAGGTGGTAGCCACCAAATGCGGAAGCCCCCCGCTGGCAAACCCCGGCGAAGGGACTGCTCAGTTGGGCAGCTCTGAGGGCAACCTCCAGCGGTTGGTTGCGGGAGTATGAGCAGGGAGCAGGTTGGGCGCGTTAATTATCATCTCATTAGCCGCACGCCGCAGCGCAGATAAACAGGCTGTCAGCGCACGGGGCGTGCAAGTACGGAGTACCGCGACAAACCGGCCCCAATTACCTTCTCACCTCGCCTTATCGGTTAAACGCACCCGGCCCTGCTTATTGCTGCCGCGTCACAGTTTACGCTACCGGAAAAATAATTTCCACACTGCCTCATTTCTTGTTTTAATTTTTTCTTCGTATCTATCGACCAGGCAAAAACAGCCTGGTATGACTACATAGATAATAGTTTTTGAGATTTCCTGCTTGATGGCGTTTCTCGACACTGAAGCTGACAATGAAAGGCACAATTTGTTGCCCAGTTCGGCTGTAAAAAGAACGTTACTTCACTGACGGAAAAAACTCGCAGCACCCAAAAGTAATTAAGGTAGAGCAATGAAAATTAGGGAGTACATTTGTATAGGTAACATATTTAAGTGAGTGATATTGCAGGATCACAGAGTAATGTAAGCGCGAGATAAGCCACTGCAAATGTAAAATGCTTGTGCATCAATAACCAATGTAACCGCCATAACGTTGAATGCAAGCAGGCAAACAGCATGTGTTGTGCTTTGCATTTACATCTACGTCGATACTCCGCAATCCACCTTACGGCACGTAGCGGAGGGTACTCCGCACCGCTACTAGTCATTTCCTTTAGGCCGGCCGCGGTGGTCTCGCGGTTCTAGGCGCTTAGTCCGGAACCGCGGGACTGCTACGGTCGCAGGTTCGAATCCTGCCTCGGGCATGGATGTGTGTGATGTCCTTAGGTTAGTTAGGTTTAAGTAGTTCTAAGTTCTAGGGTACTGATGACCACAGATGTTAAGTCCCATAGTGCTCAGAGCCATTTGAACCATTTCCTTTCCTATTCCACTCGAAAATATGCCTCCGTATGAGCCCAAATTTCTCGTATCTTCGAGGTCCTTATGCGTAATGTATGTTAGAGGCGACGGAATCGTTCTGCAGCCACCTTCAAATGCCGATTCTCTAAATTTTCTCAATAGTGTTCCTCGAAAAGAATGTCCCCTTCCCTCCAGGGATTCCTATTTGAGTTCCCGAAGCACTTCCATAACTCGCACGGTTTGTTCAAACCTACCAGTAACGAATCTAGCAGCCCGTCTCTGAATTGCATCGATGGCTTCCTTTAATCTCTCCTGGTACGGATCGCAAACACTGGAGCAGTGCTCAAAATTAGGCCGCACTATCGTTGTACATGCAGTCTCCTCTACCGATCAACCACTCTTCCCTAAAATTCTCCCAATAAACCGAAGTCGACCATTCACCTTCCCTACCACATTCCTCACATGCTCGTTGTGGTGTCACCGCCAGACACCACACTTGCTAGGTGGTAGCCTTTAAATCGGCCGCGGTCCATTAGTACATGTCGGACCCGCGTGTCGCCACTGTCAGTGATTGCAGACCGAGCGCCGCCACAAGGCAGGTCTAGAGAGACTTCCTAGCACTCGCCCCAGTTGTACAGCCGACTTTGCTAGCGATGCTACACTGACAAATACGCTCTCATTTGTCGAGACGATAGTTAGCATAGCCTTCAGCTACGTCATTTGCTACGACCTAGCAAGGCGCCATTACCAGTTATATTGAGATTGTAATTATGTATCAACAAGAGCGATGTTCTCCAATTATGGATTAAAGTTAAGTATTACATCAACTACGTACTATTTTTGGCTGCTATAATTCCTTGTCATTTTCCAGACCTCACGCCAGCCTGCGTGAGCTTAAACGCGTGCCTTTCGGCTTCCTCCATACTCCGTGAATTGGCTCCTGCCAATTCACAACACTCGTTCCATTCCATATCATTTTGCAACGTTACGCGCAGATATTTAAACGACGTGACTGCGTCGAGCAGGACTCCACTGGCAAGTATCCGAACATTACAGGTTTGTTTTCCCTACTCATCCGCAATTTTGTCCAAGTTATCTTGTATCCTCCTACAGACACTCAACTTCAATACCTTACTGTACACCACAGCATCATCAGCAGACAACCGCAAACTGCTGCACACTCTGTCTGCCTAGTCATTTATGTATATAGAGAATAACAACGGACCTATCACACTTCCTTGGGGCACTCTTGTCTCTGATGAACACTCGCCTTCAAGGACAATATATCGGGTTCTATTACTTAACAAGTTTTCGAGTCACTCACATATTTGTAAACCTATTCCATATGCTCATACCTGCAATGGGGCACCGTGTCAAATGCTTCCTGGAAATCTGGAAATATGGAATCTGCCGTAGTCCTTCATGCATAGTTCGCAAAATTTCATGCGAGAAAGACACTAGCTGACTTTCGCACGAGCGATGTTTTCTAAAACCATGCTGATTCGTGGACATAAGCTTCTCGGTCTCAAGAAAATTTATAATATTCAAGCTGAGAATGTGTTCAAGGATTCTGCAGCAAACCAATGTTAGGGATGTTGGTTTATAATTTTGCAGGTCCCTTCTTTTGCCCTTCTTGTACACAGGAGTCACCTGCGCTTTTTTCCCGTCGCTTGGGATTTTTCGCTGGGCGAGAGATTCACGATAAATGCAAGGTAAGGGGGCAATGCCTTTGAAAACCCAAATTAGGATTCCATCCGGACCTGGTGACTTATTTGTTTTCAACCCTTTCAGTTGTTGTCGACGCCAGGGATGCTTATTACTGTGTCGGCCGTCCGAGTGGCTGTTCGAATTTTCTGTCTCTCCGCCAGATCGTTTGCTAATGTATTACGGTGGTAGTTTTCACAGATGCTCGAATCTCTATTAACTTTTGCTTGTCAACATTTGCGCGTTCTCTTTTGTACCGAGAGTGCAATAGCGTCTGCTTCCTCAGCGGTTTCCAAATCTCGTTATTAAACCATGCTGAGTCTTTTCCGTCCTTAATCCTCGTACTAGGCACATGATTCTCCAGACCACGATTTACAATCTTTCTAAACTTTGCCCATAATTCCTCTACCTCCATCTTACTGGAGCTAAGTGATGTCAGGTGCCGGACGCCCGTTTTTGGGATGAGATTCCATGCCTGTTTCATTTGGTCGGTCAATACAGCGACGGTTAATGCTGTTTGTGGATGACACTGGAATTGTCATCCGATGACTTCACTTATGTGCTCGACTGGAGACAGATCTGGTGATCAAGCAGGCCGAGGCAACAAGTCGGCTGGAATAGAAGGGAGAACCAATAGAGGTACTCAAGGTACCCTCCGCCACACACCGCCAGGTGGCTTGCGGAGTATGGATATAGATGTAGATGTAGAGCATTCCGGGTTGTAACAGTGGTATGTGGGAGACCATTGTTCTGTTGGAAATCACCCCCCTGGAATGCTGTTGATGAATGGCAGCACAATGGGTCAGATTACCAGATTGACGCATAAAATTGCAGTCAGGGTGCATGGGATAACCGTGAGAGCGCTCCTGCTGCCATTCGAAACCACATCCCAGGCCATAATCCAGGTGTAGGTCCAGTGTGTCTAGCACGCGGACAAGGTGGCTGCAGGCCCTCAGCCGGCCTCCTAACCAACACGCGGCCATCACTTGCACTGAGTGTAATGGTACTTGAATTACGTAACCATTATGGTACCTCACCTGAACCTCTCGATACTAGAAATATTCTACTGTATTTCTGTTAACTACTTAACATATTTCTGAGACAACATTCAGATTTGATTTCACTTTTGATACATCGATATGTTTATATTGCAATGATATTATTCTTATGTGTATTCTTTCTTTTGTCACTATGATCTTTGACGTACTTGTAACTCCGATTTTTGGGCGCGTAAGCGATAGTTAGTTAGTTGTTGAGTTGTTAGTGAGTCGGACCTTGAGAAAACCAAGTCGTGGACGTCATGTTGGAAAGACGAATATTGTCGTCAGCTTATAAAATGTGAACTTTAACAGTGACTGTGAGGAAGATGTTTTCAAGCATGTTTTGTATTGTGAAGTGATGTTTGTGTGTCAATTAAAAGGAAGTGTAACTTAAATTCGGAGTGCTGATTATTTTTTTTTACATCACTATTGTGCTAACTTTGAAAGGTTTAATCTCCAAGAATGGTTTGTGAAGCGCATCTACAAAGCTTTTGAATATAGCAGAATAAAACCTAGGCCTCTTTGCATCCGATCTTGGAATCATAACCAGCTAGATTTTCAACGATTGAGCCATGATTTTACGACGAGACCAGCGTGGGAAACACAAAAAGATGAGTGCCTAGTTTTTTGATTATTACATGAAATGACTTTATTAACTGTGATCTAATGACACCTGACACATAATATGACTGTTGTTGCCCGAAAATGCAGTATTTAGCAGCGTGAGCAACACTACAGTCGTTATTAAAAGCTGACCTTTGTTGTGGTAGGGTTGTTAGACGAGGCAGAACCAATTTTCATCAGAAAACACTACAGACTGTTACCCTGCCCTCCGATGAGCTCTCGTTTGACACCACTGAAGTCGTAAATGGCGTTGGTTTGGTCTCATTGGAATGCACGCTTGAAGTAATCGATTTTCAGCAGTTCGTTGTGTCACTGAGGTGCCGACGACTGTTCAGATTGGTACTGCAGATGCAGTACGATGCGCCAGAGCCATAGGCTGAACACGATGGTCTTCCTTCTATATAGTGCCAGGTGACCGTCCGGAGCGCGGTCTTCTTGCGATCATACATTCTCGTGACCGTCCTTGCCAGCAATCATGTACAGTGATTAAATTGGTGCCGAGCCTCTCTGTAGTATCGCAGGAGTAACATCCACCTTCTCGTAGCCTATTTACACGGCATCGTTCAAACTCAGCGGGGTGTTGATAATGGCGTCTTTGTCGCCTTGATGGCATTCTTGACTGCCATCAACTCACCACGCCCAGCCAGAACGCTCACGACTGTTACAGTCCTTCAAAGCAAACTTGATCTGCTTCCTCACAGTGACGTTGCTAGCGCGAAATTTGAACTGACACCATCTTTTAGATGTAGAAACTAGCCTGCTATCTTTCATTTACGTCACACAAGTCCTGCCTGGTTTTGCGATTTTTTGTGCGTCAGTGTACCAGCGCGCACAAGTGCATTTACAAAGATATTCCTGACGCGCTTCATACGCGAATGGAACGGCGATGAACCCTAAGAGGAGGTGCAATGTGAAGTAAACGCTGCCATGGACTTGGCGCTTTCAGAGTAAAATACTTTCAACATTTCGCGGCTCTGTCAGCAACTGTATAAATATTAATTTTAATTTTAATAACCAACAGCCTCAGTTCCACCGTTTACCTAGAATTTACCTAGTTTTCAGTCGGGATAACCCAACCTTCTTTAGAATAACAGCAACTACCGTTTGTCCATAGTGGACATCGTCAAGCTAAAACTACAAATCGATAAATTATCGTCAGACTGTAAAAACTTATCTGAAACTGCCTCGGCCCCACTTCGCGACCGCGATGCGGCAGCCACGAGTGCTGTAGTGGAACTGACCGTAGCGTCATGAGGCCCGCCTAGGCCGAAACAATACCTTGCACCTGCGCATAAACTGTGTGTTAGTTACTTGTTGGGACAAGACGCGAACCTAACTCCTGACCTTGAATTTACTAGTAAAGTGAAATAAAAGGTATAGCTGAGGAAAAGGGCGTATATGTTATCCTGTGCAGAACAGTTCGCCGGCCGTGGTGGCCGAGCGGTTCTGGGAGCTACAGTCTGAAACCACGCGACCGCTACGGTCTCAGGTTCGAATCCTGCCTCGGACATGGATGTTTGTGATGTCCTTAGGTTAGTTAGGTTTAAGTAGTTCTAAGTTCTAGGGGACTGATGACCTTAGAAGCTAAGTGCCATAGTGATCAGAGCCATATGAACCATTTTTTTCGTATTTAGATCAACTGTCTTAACATTTATGAAGTATTCATTGGTCATGATATGAGGAAGACATTACGTGCTTACAACGTAAGGCCTGTCTAGGAAAGTTTCGTGCTTAAGCGCGAAGTTTCATCACCTAAAAAGAACTTGGGAGTGGGAAGGATGATATAAAGCCAACATCGTCATTATTATGACTAGGTCTAGAAATTTTTAAGACGTAATTGTTAAGCACTTGCTTAGCTATGGTTACAACGCATGAACATCCTGTTGACTTAGCACACAAATGGTCATGATTCAACTTATGAACAAGTCTATATCTAATCTGTAACTGAAATATGATGGCAGTGGTCAGTCTGGAACCGCGTGACCACTACGGTCGCAGGTTCGAGTCCTGCCTCGGGCATGGATGTGTGTGATGTCCTTAGGTTAGTTAGGTTTAAGTAGTTCTAAGTTCTAGGGGACTGATGACCTCAGATGTTAAGTCCCATAGTGCTCAGAGCCATTTGAACCAACCATGATGGCAGTGGTCCACACACTCTTTTTACAGTATGTGTGTGGATCACCTCCATGAAGGCAAATTGAGTACCCCATTGCCGCCACATTATCCCCTACTTCAGTGTTTTCTGCAACTCATAACCATAACTTCGTCAAAAAGCTCAATCAGGCACGTGCATTAGTTTTTGATTTGATTCTAGACTATTTCAGGTCAAATATACTAATTTTGAATAATGACCATCTATTTTATGTGGCCCGTATTATCGGATGTTTGTATTGTCTCCGCCTAGTCGGGCCTCTTGACGCTACGGTCAGTTCCAGTACAGCACTCCTGGCTGCCGCATCGCGGTCGCGAAGTGGGGCCGAGGCAGTTTCAGATAAGTTTTTATAGTCTGACGATAATTTATGGGTTTGTAGTTTTAGCTTGACGATGTCCACTATGGACAAACGGTAGTTACTGTTATTCTGAAGAAGGTTGGGTTATCCCGACTGAAACCTAGGTAAATTCTAGGTAAACGGTGCAACTAAGTCTGTTGGTAATTAAAATTAAAATTAACTTTCAGAGTAAGCATGTAGATCTGGATGTGGATGTATGGAGAGCCGACAGCGCGCAGAGCCCGGCATTTGTGGCAGCAGCCTCGCAGCTATCAGGGAGGGTGCGCTGCAGACCAGGTGGTTATGCTCAGCCGGCAGGGATTCCAGATTCCCATGCCAGAGGCCACATCGCTCCCCCTCCCCCTCGCCCTCCCACGTCTTTATCCAGCCGTGACGCGACGCAGACCTCGCCTGCTCTGAGCGCCGCGCTGCACACCCTACCGATCTCGTCAGAGGTCGCTTCTCCGCTTCTGTGTGAAAGCTTTTCCCTGCTGAAAGAGTGAGCTTTCCATACCATTAAAGTGATTCTCGTCATCACAGTCCCCTTCACTCAGAAGTCACAATTTACTTCGCAGTTTTTGTCCATTGTCTATGGACATTGAGGTGATACGAAGCGAACCAGTCTACGCTGATCAGCCAGAACATTACGGACGCACTTGTAGAGGGCAAATGAGCATGTGTTCGCTATCTACGAGGCGTGTTTTTTTAAGTAAGTACCGTTTTGAAATTAAAAAAAGACGTGCTAAGATATCTCAATAATTTTATTTTTACATGAAAACCTGTACCTTAATCTACGGACTGACGCCATTACAGTCTGATTCTTCCTTGTTTACGTTGCGTACTGAGTGTTTAAGATGCCTCCGATAATCGTGAGTCCTACCGACTGTGAAGTAGGGACTGTTATAAGATTTCTTAGTGCTAAAGGCCTAAAAGCGATCGATATTCATCATGAGATCTGTGAAGTTTACGGAGAAAACATTATGAGTGATGGAATGGTAAGAAAGTGGGTGAGAGCATTTAAAGATGGCCGCACAAATGTGCATGATGAACAACGGAGTGGGCTTCCTTCGGTCGTTAATGAAAGCTTGGTGCAGGAAGTGGACAATGAGGTGAGAGAAAACAGACTCTTTACGTTTTCCTCCTTGCGGGATGACTTTCCTAATGTTTCTCTTAGTGTTTTGTATGGCATTGCGACCGAGCACTTGAAGTACCGAAAATTGTGCGCACGTTGGGTACCGAAAATGTTGACGGATGTGCACAAAACCGAACGTTTAGACAGTGCATTGACTTTCCCTGAGCGGTACCACAACGACGGTGACGATTTATTAAGCCAATTTGTTACGGGCGATGAAACATGGGTGGCCTACGTCAGACCAGACTCAAAGCAACAGTCCATGGAAGTTGAGCAAGGGCATCGTTTTGCTGTAAGGCAATGCCCATCTGCATGTGGTGAATCAGACCAAAGATCTCATCACATCTTTTCGATGGAAAACTCTAGATCATCCTCCGTACAGCTCCGATCTTGCGCCCAGTGACTACCATCTGTTCCTGCACTTGAAGAAACACCTGGGCGGCCAGCGTCTTCAAGACGATGACGAAGTCAAAACAGTGGTGATGCAATAGTTAACAAGTCAGGCGGCAGACTTCTATGAGGAGGGCATTCAAAAACTGGTACAACGTTATGACAAGTTCCTCAATATTGACGGAAATTATGTAGGAAAGTAGATTAAAGTACATGCTTTCATGTAAAAATAAAATTATTGTGATATCTTGGCACGTCTTTTTTAAATTTCAAAACGGTACTCACTTAAAAAACAGACCTCGTAAATGGCACTTATCACCGTTATTTTTTGTTAATTTTTTGCTTTTGCCATAAGGCCATACACCAATTTACCACAGTTCGTCAGGTACGTGGAGAGAGCAGAGAATGGTCACTCTGAAGAAGAGAAATTTGTATTGGCCCAGTAGCTGGAAACGATTATCGGGTAACTCCAAGCGTCGTCGGATATTTACTGGCACAGGCGTAAGCATACATCGAAAGTGGACGAATGTTAGCGAAACCAGAGGTAGACAGTGATGCGTTGGACACACACGCGTAAACCAAGAGCTCCGACATGGAGGCGCCAACGCACTGTAAAGCAAAGCAATGGTCGCAATCATTGAAGACGGAGCTCCGGCTCTGCTAGGAAAACGAAGTGGTTGGAGGCACAATCCCGCCACTCGCCTGGAGTGTTTTTGGGCTTTCACAGAATCCCGAAGTATGCATTACGTGCGGCGTCTGCTCCCCGATCCTCCTAAGCGCGAAATCAACGTTTTAATCATTCCGACATCTTGCTCTATCGCAGACGAAGGAAATGAGACTAGTAGCTATCGAATTAATACTTCTATCACTGCAGTCACGCAATTTTGATCAGCATTCGGGCGACTGTTTGTCTGCCAGACACACAAATGGTTCAAATGGCTCTGAGCACTGTGGGACTTAACATCTGTGGTCATTAGTCCCCTAGAACTTAGAACTACTTAAACCTAACCACCCTAAGGACATCACACACATCCATGACCGAGGCAGGATTCGAACCTGCGACCGTAGCAGTCGCCCGGTTCCGAACTGAGCGCCTAGAACCGCTCGGCCACCGCGGCCGGCCCAGACACACAATTTAATAATCATCCAAACTGGGAGACACAACAGGAACTGGCTACAGAATGCAGTCGTATCTGCAATACGCTTAGAACTCCTCGTATACGGCAGGAATACTGTTTGCGGATGGTGGGGAGCGCCCACCTTCTGTGCAAACAACTGCTTTTATTCTCTTTTATGGGCCTTAATACTCTTATCTCGCTTTTGCGACCTAGAAGGCACTAAAACGTTGCCACAGCAACTCTGACGTACCTCATGAAATCCTGATCTAGCCAACATTTCCACTTAACACTTTCAGAATAAAATACGTCTTTTCTTATATTTGGTTTCATATTTTCTTACCGTGTGCTCACCATTTTAAAGACGAAATCACCTTATGAACAGATCACAAGAAAATAGTGTTCATGGCTTGTTATGACTGAGCAGTGGCTTCTACAGTTCTACGTCTACATTCTTTACGGCATGTGACGGTGGGTACTTTTGTACCAGTATCTGTTCCCTCGCCCTTTTTCCTGTTCCATTCACAGATGGGGCACGGGCAGAATGATTGTCGGTAAACCTCCGTAACAGCTCATATTTATCGCATTTTCTCGTTGTGGTCATTCTGCGACTCCTATGTGGGAGGAAGTAATGTGTTTCCCGACTATTCCCGGAGTGTACCCTCTCGAAGTTTCCATATCAAGTGTCTCCGTGATGCACACGACCTCTCTTGTAGCGTCTGCCATTGGAGTTTGTTGAGCATCTCCGTCCGCAACGCGGCACAGCTTGTATGAAATCAAGTGACAGAACACAACTTGAGGCTTCAATCAGTATTACAAACACTTGAAATAAACAGACATTCAGCTCAAAATCCCTAGCTGGGTATACTGTATATGATATTAGAGCTGAGCACATCTCCACACCACGTGACGCTATCAGCTGGCCACATACCCAAAACCGCCACAATGACACATACTGCTACACATAATTGACACATAACAGACTTTCCTATTTCTTACCCCACGAACTTCAACAATATAACTTGTAGGACTTTCATACTATATGTTTTAACCATGGACTAGGTTCGCCGGCCGGAGTGGCCGGGCGGTTCTAGGCGCTACAGTCTGGAGCCGAGCTACCGCTGCGGTCGCAGGTTCGAATCCTGCCTCGGGCATGGATGTGTGTAATGTCCTTAGGTTAGTTAGGTTTAATTAGTTATAAGTTCTAGGTCACTGATGACCTCAGAAGTTAAGTCGCATAGTGCTCAGAGCCATTTGAACCATGGACTACGTTCAGTATTGCCCATTGCCTAAAAATGTTATTTACAATATAACACGTATTTGTTTCTCAATATAAATTGCTAGTGCCAACTTATGGCATTATAACCATACATCCTGTAATAATGTAAGACTATGTATTCTAATTATTGTGTATAATGCTGTCCATTGTCTAGAGTTTAGTTTACAATGTAGAAAAAAAGTCGATTTATTCTGTAGTATTGTCCAGATTAATTATTTACGGTGCTTAACATTATCCACTGTGTAAAGCATAATTTCAACATTAAGAAACAAGTTCGACGCACAACATACTATGCATGTGATTGCATCTTCGCCTATTATGTTTGATAACGTAAGAACCGATGTCCCTTCCAGACGCTAGTCAGTTGTTTCTTGAAGATGGCCTAATAAGCCGAAAACTAGTTCGAAATAAATAAGGGTCAGTAAAAAAAAAAAACAGTGTACTTGTTATTCAGTCTTTAAAAAAAGTACGTAACAACATAATATGAAGAGAAGTAAGGGGGACAAAAACTGGAGAGGAAAGCCAGGCTGGAGAAAGAAGCTTGAGGTTGATGTAAGCGGCAGTAGTTAAGCAGAGATAAACAAACATGCGCGGAACATACTAGAGCTGGGAGCTACATCAACCAGCGTTTGGAGTGGACGCTGCAACACCACAAGTATACGGTACACTAAGGCTTTTATTCGTGCAAAATACAGTACTTGGCTGATTTTTACCAACTTTTCACTGCCAGAACTAGGCGCAGGATGTCGGCACGCTGACCAATCGCACCGGTGTACATATGGACCGACCTAAGGTACCAGGAGTAGGGTGGCGCTGAAAGCAGGAGTAGCGTGGGAGGGAGGCAGGAGGGGGGGGGGGAGATGCGCGCGCTCGCCGAGATGCTGCGCCTGCGCCTGCCGCTCTTCCTCCTATGCAGCCTCCGGCGCTGTTGCCACTGTGGGGGCGGCCATCTGGTCGGTGGATCGGCTTTCGGGCCTGGGAACGTCGCGCCTACCTGCCCCCCCCCCTCCCCCTTCCCACCGCTGCGCGTAATGCGGGCACCGTCGCCTTGGGGCGGGGGGGGGGGGTGAGGGGTGAGCTGCGCATCACTGCTTGCCCCTCATCGCAGCCCTATACCTCTACTGCCAGGCCCACCACGTCCCCGTCAGGCGAACTGATAATCTCGTGTAAGCTGATTTCTTGATTCCTTCCGGATATCAGGTCAACCAGCATCCAGCTATTCATCCTCTGGCTGCTCTCACAACGATAACAATGAGCATATGGAATGAAAACCTTGATACTAGAGCTTTGGCTCGAGGGACGTATCGGTATGTCTTCCACTGTGACACGTGAAAGCGTTATGCACAGCACTCCGTCTTCAGGCCACACGTGGCCCATCGGAACCATTCGACCGCCGTGTCACCCTCTGTTGAGGATGCAGATAGGAGGGGTGTGTGGTCAGCACAGCGCTCTCCCGGCACCTTGCAAGCTGGTGGAGGCAACATAATGGAGTCGACGGTATTTGCACGTAATGGACTGGTCCAGCTGAACCGATTATAGACCGGAAATGGTTACGCTCGGCTACTTGGAGGTCATTTGCAGCTATCCGTGGACTTCACGTTCCCAAACAAGGAAGCAGTTTATATGAATGACAGTGCCCCCCCCCCCCCCCCCCCCATGTCACTGAGCCGGAATTGTTTGCAATTGGTTTGAAGAACATTCTGGACAATTCGACCGAATGATCTGGTAACTCATCGCACATTTATGGAACGAAATCGAGAGGTCAGATGGTTCAAATGTCTCTGAGCACTATGGGACTTAACATCTGAGGTCATCAGTCCCCTAGAACTTACAACTACTTAAACCTAACGAACTTAAGGACATCACACACATCCATGCCGGAGGCAGGATTCGAACGTGCGACCGTAGCGCACGCGCGGTTCCAGACTGAAGCGCCTAGAACCGCTCGTCCACTCCGGACGGCAATCGAGAGGTCAGTTCTTGCACAAAATCCTTCACCGGCAACACTCTCGCAATTATGAGCGTTTAGAAGCAACACGGCTGAATATTTCTACAGAGGATTTGCAACATATTGAGTTCATGAAACAAGAAACATGGCACCAGTACCGTTTCGTTTCGAGTCCCCAATGTCAGCCGGGTCCCCAGGGTCACATGGCGGCTGTCAATGTGACGCTAAGATAATGGTCCGTTTAGGACCTTATCTGGGCAAGCACTCACGCCGCGTGTATAATTTTTCCTTTTTGAGCGCCATGCAGTTACAGTTTGGTTTTGTTACAAATATAAAAGCACAAAAGTCCATTAATTTTATTCACTCAGCACAATGTCGTGGTTAAATGAGTATATAAGTACGGGCCAACGTAGTTCTATCCGGTACGAAGGAGGAGCTTCATATCCTGGACCTGTGAACGATATTGAAATGACGGATAGGGGAAACGGGTTTAATGTGAATATAAGCAATAGTATACGGACAGTTGGTAGACAAGATGCTGCAAACGAAATTAGTTATGGCGAAAATCCTGCATATGATGATTTAGATGAAGAATTCGTCGAATTTGAATTGGAGCTGTTGCAGTAAGCCAGAAAAATGGACCTCGGGCACGATATTACGTGTTATCCGATGGAATAGGACTGGAAATTAGTAATGCTTGTACGGAGTACCCTCTGCCATGCACCGAACAGTGGCTTGCGCAAATGTAGATTGACGAAGAAAAAGAGGGTACGATAGTTAGTAGGAGCCGGTCACGTGAACTGGCAGATAAAGCCGACTGGCAGTGCTCGCGGAAGGTTCCCAGGCCGCTGCGTCTGCGGCGGGCACACCTTTTGAGCGCCACGCCGCCGGTGCCGCGGCAGCCCTTGAGGCAGAGCAGACGGGCCAGCGGGGGCGGGCCGTTTATCTCGCCTTTCTGCTGCGAGGGGCCGCCAGGCGGACGGCTCGCCCGCGCTGCGCCGCCCCACGTGGAAGGCAATCCTCCGCAGCACCACTCTCTCCTCTCTACTCTGCACCAGTCACGTCCCTCACACCACTGACACCAGATGTATGCACTTTTGCACTGCTCTGAATACAGCAGTCTCCCATAGAACCATAATCCCGATAAACGTACGTTTCAACAGTCACCTCGAAAAAATATACTTACACTACTGGCCATTAAAATTGCTACACCAAGAAGAAATGCAGATGATAAACGGGTATTCATTGGACAAATATATTATTCTGGAACTGACATGTGATTACATTTTCACGCAATTTGCGTGCATACATCCTGAGAAATCAATACCCAGAACAACCAGCTCTGGCCGTAATAACGGCCTTGATACGCCTGGGCATTGAGTCAAACAGAGATTCGATGGCCATGCAGCTTCAACACGATACTACAGTTCATCAAGAGTAGTGACTGGCGTATTGTCACGAGCAAGTTGCTCGGGTACCATTGACCAGACGTTTTCAGTTGGTGAGAGATCTGGACAATGTGCTGCCCAGGGCATCAGTCGAACATTTTCTGTATCCAGATGCGGTCGTGCATCATCCTGCTGAAGTGTGGGGTTTCAAAGGTATCGAATGAAGGGTAGAGCCACGGGTCGTAACACATCTGAAATCTAACGTCCACTGTTCAACGGGCCGTCAATGCGAGCAAGAGGTGTAACCATTGGCACCCCATACCATCACGCCGGGTGATACGCCAGTATGGCGATGACGAATACATGCTTCCAATGTGCGTTCACCGCGATGTCACCAAACACGGATGCGACCATCATGATGCTGTAAACATACCTAGATTCATCCGAAAAAATGACGTTTTTTTATTCGTGCACCCAGGTTCGTCGTTGAGTACACCATCGCAGCCACTCCTGTCTGTGATGCAGCGTCAAGGGTAACCGCAGCCATAGTCTCGAGCTGATAGCCCATGCTGCTGCAAACGTCGTCGAAATTTTCGTGCAGATGGTTGTTGACTTGCAAACGTCCCCATCTGTTGACTCAGGGAACGAGACGTAGCTGCACGATCCGTTACAGCCATGCTGATAAGATGCCTGTCATCTCGACCTCTAGTGATACGAGGCCGTTGGGATGCAGCACGGCGTTCCGTATTACCCGCCTGAACCCACCGACTCCATATTCTGCTAACAGTCATTGGATCTCGACCAACGCGAGCAGCAATGTCGCGATACGATAAACCGCAATCTCGATAGGCTACAATCCGACCTTTATCAAAGTCTGAAACGTGATGGTACGCATTTCTCCTCCTTACACGAAGCATCACAACAATGTTTCACCAGGCACCGCCCGTCAACTGCTGTTTGTGTATGAGGAATCGGTTGGAAACTTTCCTCATGTCAGCACGTTGTAGGTGTCGCCACCGGCACCAACCTTCTGTGAATGCTCTGAAAAGCTAATCATTTGCGTATCACAGCATTTTCTCATTAACCGTATTCCTTCATATTGCTGATAACCATGGCGTTGAGTGCCCTGAAGTCAGTATCATCACGACCATTTTGATTTGACTTATACAGCGTCCTGCTATGGTGCTGTGCCGCAGGAATTTCAGTGTGTGCCTCTACTGCAGACGTGTATCTGCGAACAACAAAAAATTAATTACGTAACAATACCTTTTCGAGTGGTAATTAAAACTTTATTGCTACCCCTCGTACATCGTTGTTCGACCGCTCTTCGTGATCTCCAGTTACTGCAGCCAGGACGAAAGTTCCACTCTGCAATGCAGTGCAAACTGTTAGGAAACATTCTGGCAGAGTGAACTCCGTCCTGGTCCGTATCACGGCATTGGTTAGACATATATAAAAGAACTCGTCACGAAAGGCAACAAAAAATGGTTCAAATGGCTCTGAGCGCTATGGGACTTAACTTCTGAGGTCGTCAGTCGCCTAGAACTTAGTACTACTTAAACCTAACTAACCTAAGGACATCACACACATCCATGCCCGAGGCAGGATTCGAACCTGAGATCGTAGCGGTCGCGCGGTTCCAGGCTGTAGCGCCTAGAACCGCTCGGCCACACCGGCCGGCAAAAGGCAACATTCAGCTTAAAATTCCATTCCGGTACTCATTTTAAACGTATCATGGATGCATGCAGTACGAAATAAAATGAAAGACATTTTTCTGTCACTATACTTCTTTCTCCTACTCCTCTCCCTTTTGCACTTGACAAGATTCGTATTCGCGATGGCGGCGGTTTTGATACCCGTCTGGACATCCTGCTACAAGTTAACTGTGGTTTGCCTAGGTGGCTTAAGGTTTGTTTGAAAAGGACGCGATGGATTTCTTTCCCCAGAGCGAGATCCTGTTTCGTCTCCAGTGACCTGAAGCTTAGAGCTCCCCGCATTCCTTCCTTCCTCCATAGGCGTCCACAAGGGCCGGTATTTGCCCCTCTTGGAATCTGGGTACAGCCTTGTTATTCATCACAGAATTCTCTCCAGTTTGAAGTAATGATTGCGACGCCACTGAAATTTAGATTAACACTGCCTGTGACTTTAGCAATGATAACTTGTCGTGGTGCAGTGGCAGTTTGAGCACGTTTCTGCACTCAACATGTATGCGAACCCGAACAACGCAGAAATAGTGTCACCAATTTTTTCTCTGTCTCCTCCTCGCACAGCCCTTTTCGAGGTGAGAAGAGAACCATCCAGTTCCCCGCAGCACGGATTCCAGTACAACGTAAGCACGGCAACAGAACTGTGTCTGTCATCCGTCGCCAGCTTCTTCAAAAACGCTCCTTCCCCTCGCTGAACAACGGAATCTCGACAGTAGTTTTCTGTTTTTCTGTGGACAAACAAGACTTGTGACAGCTTGCAAATTCTACATTCAGTTTCACTGCCGGCTGTAATCTATGAGCCCCAATGCTTCAGTGGAAAGAGTCGAAAAAAATGTGAAATTTCAAAGTCAAAAAGGAATTGGAACATTTCGCAGATCCATGGGTGTTGCCAAGCGCCACATGCAGTCGTACAACTACGAATACAGCAGTCGATTTGGTATGGCTGCACAATGATGTGACATACTGGAGAGACGAGGACTGACCTGGTTTAGTCTTACGCTGTTAAAAGCCTGTTCTGCCGGACAATTTGAGGCTGGTTTTGCAAGATTTCTCACGTTTATTGAACCGGTTAAAGGTCGTAGGTTATAGTTTACACAACGATGCCAAAAAAATTTAATTTCAAAACATATTTTGTTCAGTTTTACTTACGTAAGTCAATACACACACAAAATAATACCATAAGCACATTACCGCGATCAGAAAAGTTTTGTAAGTAAAGAAAGTGTTGTAGAAGATTGATATCACATCTAATAAGACTTTTTTCAAAGTTTACAGTCTGTTCCTCCACAGCCAACAGTATTAATATTGGTTACATTTTGGATATTGCAAAGAGTTTTTCTCTATCGTTCTGACTTTTTTGTGTTTCAGATTTTTATTTTTCGTTTGGAACCGCATGCTATGGCGATACAAATATTTTTATAAAAATTTTCTAGTGCTATTTATTGTTAGATGTGCTAGATTTAATCGTGTGAGGATGATATTTTAGATCGCTGAATCAAAAATGTGGCAGCCTTATTCATAACACAAAAACATGTAGACCTATTTCGTATATATTTGCAATTGAATATGCGTACCGTTTCGACACCAAAGTTATAGTGTTAAAAATACTTATTGGGTAACTATCATTCGTCTGAGGCAAAAATATGTTTTACGTACTCCTTGTCAAATTTCGTTCCCGGAGCACGACAGGTTTTTGAACTCACAGAATCAGTTACATCAAAAATGGTTTTAGAATTTTGCACGTCTTGGAAAAAATTCTGCAGATGACCGTGCCTTCCTCCCTGCCTCACGCTGCCGGTGAGATGTTTAACTATTTCTGAATTCAAAACAACGATGTATTCCTAATTTAGAGTTACAGTTATGGCTATACAGATGCTTATAGATGCTTACGATGATCTGTATTAAGCTTGACTATTAGGCATTATTCTTTGTCGTTCTTATTTTTGTTTAGCGGACGACTGCACATCCAGATATAAATGAAACTATGTTTATTTCATAACTTTCTGTATGAGCAGCGACCATCATATTTATACATTACAGCATGAGAAATTCCATTTCATTCTTGATGTCGAGATTATGAAAGGTCCTAAAAAGGTCATTTATTTTTTTCTGCGAAGTTCACAGCTCGTGGTGTAGTAGTTAGCGTTGCTGCCTCCAGATGCCAGAATCCCGAGTTCAATTCTCAGCCGCGTGGGAGATTTTCTTCGCCGTTGGACTGGGTATTTCTGTTGCCTAATTTGTAGTAATCATTTCATCTCGTCAGTATCACTACCAGGAAGCGAAAGTCGTAGAAGAGGCATCAGACAGAAAGACTTACAGCACGTGGTCGAGCAACCCCAACTCCCTATCAATAATCCCATAGGATCATTTCTTTTTATGTGTAACGTACTTTTACGCAAAATAAAAGGAAAGTTGGTTAGGCATTCTCCTAATAGGGATTTCAAATTGGAAACATATTGTACGAAAAAAAAAAAAATCGAAGTAAGAATAAAGTGTATGTGACGTACCAGTGTTATTTGAAAGACGTCCAATCAAAGCAGACTGCATAGTTTTGAAGCTGGATGTATGAACTAATTTTCAACTAGTCTGACTAGAAGCATTCAGACGTCACCCGACCATGGAGTCCTATTTCCCTTTTTACTTCTTTAGTGAACCAGGAGACCGGCCGGCACAAACGGTATGATGTAAGGAGGAGGAGGAGGAACACGAAGCACGCATACGGCGCCCCCACCTGGCGACCGGCGCGCCGCGTGGCGTAGCGCTCTCTGGTGTGGGTGCGGCAGGTGCGCGCAGGGACAATGGCCGACCCTCAAGCTGCACGCGGCGGCCCTCACCTGCGCACGAGAACGTCACCAGCGCACAGGCCTGTGCGCCCAATCCTAGGCCAAGAGTCTGGGAAGGGAAGGCTGCCGAGTCGTCATCATCACATCATCCAGCAACCACAAGCTTCAGCAATTTGCCCTCCGTTCCGTCGATCTCGTGTCTCCTTCGTCTGGTCCCCCAAAGTACTTCATATCTGCACCAACTTCCGTACTCTGCAAACGTCACTTAAGGGGGGTAGGACGTCGAACGGGCCGACTTGGAGCAGGAGAGGCATCTCAGGACATTTTAATTTCCAGTATCTATACTTTTACAAACAAATTCATAAAACTTTGTCAGCATCACCAGAAACGATTCAGGATTCACACTCATTGCAGTGGAAGTTCGAAAACATCACAAAACAATTTTTTTTACGTGAGAAATTTCGTCATTTTCTCACTTACTAATGGCTGCATTTGTTGCTATAGGTACACTTTTCTTCATACGTTAGAGAGATTCTTCGATGTATTTTGCACACCATACAAACCATACTTACAGGTGTATTACACTGTAGAATTTGTTTAATTTATGAAAAAACGAATGAGCTGCTACATTTTAAACTTCATGTTTAGAAAAAACACAAATTTTCTAGTTAATTACCTCAATTTTTACCACAGTTTTTAATAGATTTGTAAAATCCTAGAATTTCATACACCTTCGAGTATGGTTTGTATATAGTGCAAAATTCATCGAAGAATCTCTCTTACTTATGAAGAAAAGTGTACCTATAGCAACAAATGCTGCCATTAGCAAGTGAACAAAATGATGAAATTTCACATGTAAAAAAAAATTATTTTGCTATGGTTTCGAACTACCACTGCTGTGAGTGTAAATTCTGAATCCTTCCTGGTCATGCTGGCAAAGTTTTATGAATTTATTTGTAAAAGTATACACAGTGGAAATTAAAATGTCCTGTGGCGCCTCTCCTGCTCCAAGTCGGCCCGTTTGACGTCCTACCCCCCTTAAGTGTAAGACAGAGGGTCCTCCCACTGTGCGACGTATAGCATTCCTTCCCGATCCATTCGCGTATGCGACGCTGGAAGACGACTGCTTTAGTGCGCTTTGTGATCAGAATTATCTTGTCTTCGTAATCCCTGGGGGAGCAGTACCTAGGGGGTTTAGTATATTCCTAAATTTCTCATTTAATACTGGTTCTTAAACACAGTTGGTAGTGATACACTTGTGCCTCCCTATCCTCAACTTTCTCAACCAGTTATAAAGGGACCAACAATTTATCCTGGAATCCGACCAAAACACAGTTTGGAAATTTTCGTATACATACACTGTAGCTAAGGTGAAAGTCAGCACAGGTACACGAACCTTTATTTGTGTTGTCTGTGCCACTAATCCACACCAATAAAAGATATTTCAAATGGTTCAAATGGCTCTGAGCACTATGGAACTTAACATCTGAGGTCATCAGTCCCCTAGAGCTTAGAACTACTCAAACCTAACTAACGTAAGGACATCACACACATCCATACCCGAGGCAGGATTCGAACCTGCGACCGTAGCGGTCGCGCGGTTCCAGACTAAAGCGCCTAGAACCGCTCGGCCACACCGGCCGGCAAAGATATTTCATACTAGAAATTTGAAAGTCATGCGTCTGGTTGGTTCAGTAGTAAAGTGTCAGACTACAAATGCAAGTGCCACTTGCACGGTCCTCAGCACGGTGTCTACCTGTCATTTATCGCTTCTTTTACCTCTGGTATATAGTGTTTGTTAATTTTAAAAATGCCTAGAAACACCTCGTTTCGGAGTCCACGTTACACTGTGGATCCCCCTTCAACTGGCACTGTCAGTCAGTTCTGATGTCGGCGAAACGCAACAGCGTACAGGAGCGTGCCAAGCAAAGCACGGTGTTGCTCAAAGCAACCTCTGGGCTGATGCCGGCTTAACCTTTTTCCTGCTTCATTCATTAGTGTCTCTACTCCAATTAAATGAGTATGAGGAATGTTATACAAAGTTGCTAGAACCCCGCCCTCATGACGTAGACTTACTGCACAACTATTTTTTAGTAGCATTTTACTGAATTTCAGTTTCAGACATTTAGCTTTGAATAATATGATTAAGCTACACGATAAAGAAGGAGAGCACGCAACGCGAGCTGCTATTTGGTCAGGGCCGGAGTTGCTCAAGGCGGCGTTGGCAAAGCTGGCGGTGGTGGTGTGGGGTCGCTCGGCAGCGAGAGCCAGGTAGGAGCTGTACAAAGGCGACCGCGGCCCCCCGCGAGGGAGGAGTTCATCATGTGGACGACTGCCCGGCACCCAGGGCCGCTGCGTGCCGAACCGACGGGCGCGCCAACACCGCCACAGTACCAAAGTATCTCTAGTAGCCCGTGGTTAAAGGTTATGTCACGACGATCTCGTCTATCACACGGATTACATTTTCCCACTATTTCTTCGTGTTCCAATTCACTTATTGTGCTGTTTACTTTCACAGGGTCTTATATAACTGTCTCAATCACGGACGTCCTCAGTAGTCGTTGCGCTCTCACCGAAAACCACTGCTCAGTCCAAAATTTTAGTTTGCTTTTACAGGGTTATACAGAAAAACGGGAATATCTCTACAATCCAATAAAACTACACTACTGGCCATTAAAATTGCTACACCAAGAAGTAATGCAGATGATAAACGGGTATTCATTGGACAAATATATTATACTAGAACTGACACGTGATTACATTTTCACGCAATTTGGGTGCATAGATCCTGAGAAATCAGTACCCAGAACAACCACCTCTGGCCGTAATAACGGCCTCGATACGTCTGGGCCCGTATAGGACCTGCAACATGTGGTCGTGCATTATCCTGCTGAAATGCAGGGTTTCACAGGCGTCGAATGAAGGGTAGAGCCACAGGTCGTAACACATCTGAAATGTAACGTCCACTGTTCAAAGTGCTGTCATTACGAACAAGAGGTGACCGAGACGTGTAACCAATGGCACCCCATATCATCACGCCGGGTGATACGCCAGTATGGCGATGACGAAAACACGCTTCCTATGTGTGTTCACCGCGATGTCGCCAAACACGGACGCGACTATCGTGATGCTGAAAACAGAACCTGGATTCATCCGAAAAAATGACGTTTTGCCATTCGTGCACCCAGGTTCGTCGTTGAGTACACCATCGCAGGCGCTCCTCTGTATGATGCAGCGTCAAGAGTCACCGCAGCCACGGTCTCCGAGCTGATAGTCCATGCTGCTGCAAACGTCGTCGAACTGTTCGTGCAGATGGTTATTTGTTTTGCAAACGTCCACATCTGTTGACTCAGGGATCGAGACGTGGCTGCACGATCCGATACAGCCATGCGGATAAGATGCCTGTCATCTCGACTGCTAGTGATACGAAGGTGTTTGGTTCCAGAACGGCGTTCCGTATTACCCTCCTGAACCCACCGATTCCATATTCTGGTAACAGTGATTGGATCTCGACCAACGCGAGCAGCAATGTCGCGATACGATAAACCGCAATCGCGATAGGCTACAATCCGACGTTTATCAAAAGTCAGAAACGTGATGGTACGCATTTCTCCTCGTCACACGAGGCATCACAACAACGTTTCACCAGGCAACTCAGGTCAACTGCTGTTTGTGTTTGAGAAATCGGTTGGAAACTTTCCTCATGTCAGCACGTTGTAGGTGTCGCCACCGGCGCCAACCTTGTGTGAATGCTCTGAAAAACTAATCATTTGCGTATCACAGCATCTTCTTCATGTCGGATAAATTTCGCGTCTGTAGCACGCCATCTTCGTGGTGTAGCAATTTTAATGGCCAGTGGTGTAGAAGTGATGAAGGAAAGAAATTGCATTCATAGTAATTGAAACCTTACAGCGTTGCCATTTACGAAACATTGATGACATTTATCATTTTTTAAAAATTACGTCCTTCAGATGGCGTCCTCCTATAAGAATACATTCGTGAAATCTGCTGTTAGATTCCTCATTGGCCTGTGCAGTATTTGAGCTAGGATACTGTGAATTGAATCCCGAATTCTCTGTCTTAACTGGTCCAGAGTTCTTGGTCGAGTCGTGTAGATTTTGCTCTAGAGGCAGCCCCACAAGAAAAAATCACAAACGGGTAAATCTAGCGATCAGGAGACCAGGGAATGTTACCGAATCGGACATCACACGGTTGCCAAACAATTCTCGCACATGTGCCACTGATTGCCGTGCAGTGTGTGATTTCGCTCCGTCCTGTTGACACCACGCTTCTTGAACGTTTGGAAAGTTATTCAATGCAGGTGTAACGAAAGTTCGTAACATCTCGACGTTACGATTGGCATTGACAGTTATTGTGTTTCCCTGTTCATTTGAGAAAAAATACGGTGTGATAATCCCATGTGATGAAACACCCCACCATACTGTCACTTTACTAGCGTGTAAAGGGCGCTCATGAATCTCATTAGGATTTCTGTTTGCCCAATAACGGCGGGCGGTTCTGTTTATTCACATAACCTGTGAGATGAAAATGAGCCTTATCTGACATCCACAACTTGTTTAGAAATTGATCGTCATCGTTTATTTTTGTTATCATTTGTTGACAGAATCCTAATCTTAACCGGTAATCGTTGACCTTCAGTTGCTGCACAATCCGTAATTTTAAACCAAGATGAAGAATTCTGCGAACACTCTCCCGGGACATTCCGACCACTCTGCTTGCTTACGAATTGAACACCGTGGGCTCCGTAAGACAGACTCGCGTACAACATCAATGTTCTCTGGAGAGGGCACACTTCTTGGTCGTCCTGTTGGTTTCTTGTTGAGGGCAGATCCAGTCTCTTCGAAGTTATTAATCCAACATTTTATCGCGTGGTTCGACGGAACGGCATCATGACGTCCTAAATTATCAAAACGTCGAAACTCCCTCTGCGCCGCTACCAAACCATCATTGTTTTAATAAAACATTTTTATGGCTAACGCACGCTGTTGTCCGTGCCACTGATCCATGACTACTGAAATGGCGGACTGTAACTGTCACGAACCCGCAGTGCTGCCACCTGCCCATGGCTGCCACTACTCATTTCAAATACTCCCGTTATTCTGTGTCACGCTGTACATCGAAATGTCTGTCTCCATAGTCATAAATAGGCTCTGTAGCTTTTCTCTACTTTACATCGCGACTGATAATTTGTTTATGGAATATGCCATAAAAGTCTCGCAGAGGAGGAAAAAATTCTTTTACAAGCACTATTACTACTTTTTCGTAGTGTCGATGACGATGTAACCGTACACCTGACAACTCGTACATGAACATTTACAAAAGGTGTTCGGAAATTCCGGTTACAGCTTCTAGAACTTTACTCCAGAACAGTTTGATTTATAGTTTTTTCCGCTGCATGCGAATACAAAACTAGTGAATGTTAACTTACCTGTACTAAGGAACAGACCAATTCGTTGCTTTATTTAACGGCAGTTTTAAGTGTCACATCAGCTGGATATGCATGGTAGTTTCATATGTCACAAATGATTGGCCGTAGCCTTCAGCGACTGAGTGCCTATTAGTCGGTCCGTATTGAACGCTTTGTTCTTTGAGCAGCGCGCAATTTACGCGATTTGAATACAATGTTGCGTTCTGCTGGGAGGAGGAAGCTGTGTCGCACCTCATACAGTCTCGGATTAACAGACGAAACCATTTCCTGGGGGGGTTCCAGTGGGGTGGGGGGGGGCGGGGGGTATAAGAAGATAGGAAGAAGGCACTGGGCCGCCATTGTGCGGTAACGAGGCGTGGGAGACTGCCATGGGAAGCTGTGTAGAGGGCGGCGGCGGGCGCCCGTTTTATGCAGAGATCAAACAAACAGAAGCCGCTTGTTTGTTCATCGAACGACGTGGCTTGTTTTTACACGTCCTTCAGTAGATAGTGACTCAAAATTTTTATTTTTAACTTTTTTATCTCTTAATCATCGGACCTAGTGGTTTTAGTGGGCTTTAAAGGTCTTATTAGGATATTTGTTAACATGGAGTGAATATTAAAGTATTTGTTTCGCTTGTAGCCTTGTGTGGAAGGGAATCGTTCACGATAAACAGCACAGGCAAGAGAAGAACAGAGGCTTTTGCAATGTATACCGAAGATCGGGAGGGCAGACAGAGTAACTAATTAAGAGGCCCTCCAACGAACTGGAGGGGGGAGGGCAGAGTTTTATGGCACGAGTAGACGAAAAGAAGGGATAGACTGACAGGACACGTCCTGGGGCATCAAGGACTCGTGAGTTTGGTAATGGAAGAAAGTGACGCGGATAGAAATTGTAGAGGATGGCTAAGTAAGCAGTAAGCAGGTTCAGGCGGATGTAAGTTGCTGTAATTAAGCGGAGATGAAGAGTCTTGTAGAAGGTTAGTGGCGAGAGCTGCATCTTACCAGTTTTCGAACCAAAGAACAGAAAAACAACAGCTGAGTTAAATAACTCAGCAGGCTTTCGTGGCCATCGTCACTGTCGGTGAAATGTGAATCGTTGAGCCGCGTCGTATTTCTCTTCCGACTTTTGCAGTAACTTGCGATCCGTGTACTTGGATCGTTTTGAGAATTCCACTCGTGTCCCTGAACAATGTTCAGGCAGCGTAGTCCTAATGAAGTTTGAATACGAGTAAATAGTTAGGTCCTAAGGCAATCTGAAGTATTTTTAGCACTGTGATATTGTACACTATCGTAAGTACACCCCATTAATCACTTGCAGTGATATATCACATGGGTTGCGGTGCAGAAGTGTCTCAAGATGAAACCTTAGTTGCTTCGACATCGATTACGAACAAATTAAGACAGTGAACGCAGATGAAAAAGAAGAAAGGTACGACGTATGAGAATAGCGTTTACTCTCAATAAGAAAAAAAGTAGCTGCAGACTCTCTCTACTTGACGGTACATCGAGGTGACAGAAGTAATGGGGTAGCGATGGCACGTGTACAGGCAGCGAGCAGCGGTAGTAGCGCGTGCATAAGGCCGGTATTACACTATCAAATTTCTTTGTCAAAGATTTGATCAAAGATGTGATCAAATATTCCATCAAATATATTTGACAAAGATCTTTGACGTAGCGCTAGAAGGAGTATTACACTGTCATCATATTTTTCATCAAAGTTAAAGATGACTGACAACAACAACCGCAGCAGTTGCATGTACCACAATTGCACTGTGTGCACATGCGGAAGAGAAGCGGGGGAAAGAAAGGAAACACACATGGGTGAAGCCGTGGGTTTTACGACGACACGATAAAAGCATTCAACAGAACTTGTTACTTGAGCTTATAGTGGAGGACGTCAAGTCGTACATCAATTACTTAAGAATGGATGAGCATACATTTCTATATGTGCTCATTGAAGTGTACCTCACGTTGTAAAGCGCCTCATCAGCTTCATACATCTCTATTAATTTTGTAGTTGTCGGCACACACCAATTGTATTTACCGGCAATGCCGCGCGGGATTAGCCAAGCGGTCTTGGGCGCTGCAGTCATGGACTGTGCGGATGGTCCCGGCGGAGGTTCGAGTCCTCCCTCGGGCATGGGTGTGTGTGTTTGTCCTTAGGATAATTTAGGTTAAGTAGTGTGTAAGCTTAGGGACTGATGACCTTAGCAGTTAAGTCCCATAACGTTTCACACACACATTTACCGGCAATGTTTATAAAAACGCTACAGACGACACAACGCTGCAGCTATGCTAGCGCTCCATGTGGCAACATGTCACATTGCAGTGAACAGAAGACAAGCGGCTTCTTTGATTAAATCTACAGCGAGGCCCTAGATTTGATCAAATATTGGACGACATTTGACAAAGTTCCCTATTACACCATCAAATATCTTTGACAAAGATTTTTGACAAAGATATTTGACAAAGAAATTTGATAGTGTAATACCGGCCTAAGGTATAGAAGGTCAGTGCACTGGCAGAGCTGCCGTTTGCACTATGGTGATTCTTGTGAAAAGGTTTCCGACGTGGTTGTGACCGCACTTGTAAATTCAATGTTCCGACATCCATAGCGCGAAGGGTGTGCTGAGAATACGAAATTTCACGCATTATCTCTCATCACGGACAATGCATTGACCGACAGCTTTCACTTAACAACCGAGGGCAACGGCGTTTGCGTAGAGTTGTCAGTGCTAACAGACAAGCAACACTGCGTGAAATAACCGTAGAAATCAGTGTGGGACGTACGATGAAAGTATTCTCTACGACAGAGTGGCGAAATCTGATTAATGGGCTATGACAGCAGACGACCGAGCGAATGCCTTTGGCATCGCCTCTTCTGGGCTGGTGACCATATCGATCGGACCATAGACCACTGCAAACCTGTGGCCTGGTTAGACGAGTCCCGATTTTGGCTGGTAAGAGCTGATGGTGGGTTTCCAGTGCGTTATCAATAAGACACTGTGCAAGTTGGAGGTGGCTCCATAATGGTGTAGGCTCTGTTTACAGGGAATGGATTGAGTCCTCTGATCCAACTGAACCGACCACTGACTGAAAATGGGTCTATTCGGCTACTTGGAGACCATTTGCAGCCCTTCATGGACTTCACGTCCCCAAACAAACGATTTCATGTCACCAGACCACAATTGTTCGCCATTGGTTTAAAGAACATTCTGTACAATTGGAGCAAAAGATTTTGCCACCCAGGTCGCCTGACATGAATCCCATCCAACATTTTATGGGACATAATCTAGAGGTCAGTTCGTGCAAAATATCCTTCACCGGCAACACTTTCGCAGTTATGGAGGGCTGTAGAGACAGAATGGCTCAGTATTCCTGCAGGGAACTCCCAACGACTTGTTGAACCCTTACCACGTCGGGTTGCTGCACTATGCCGAGCAAAAGGAGGTCCGACACGATATTAGGACGTATCCCAGTATTTTTGTCACGTCTGTGTACGTCGAGTTTTCATAGGTACTATGTGTCCATCTGTCACGTTACGTCAAGGATTCATATGTTTTGTGTGTCCTCCTATCACGTTACATGTGACTGTTTGATAGTTTAGTTACAACTCACACAGACCCATCGATCAGGTAGTTACGGTAATTCACCTACACTACTGTCCATAAAAATTGCTACACCAGGAAGAAATGAAGATGACAAACGGGTATTCATTGCACAAATATATTATACTAGAACTGACATGTGATTACATTTTCACGCAGTTTGGGTGCATAGATCCTAAGAAATCAGTAACTAGAACAAGAACCTCTGGCCGTTATAACGGCCTTGATATGCCTGGGCATTGAGTTAAACAGAGCTTAGATGGCGTGTACAGGTGCAGCTGCCCATGCAGCTTCAACACGATACCACAGTTCATCAAGAGTAGTGACTGGCGTATTGTGACGAGCTAGTTGCTCGGCCACCATTGACCAGACGTTTTCAGTTGGTGAGAGATCTGGAGAATGTGCTGGCCAGGGCTACAGTCGATCATTTTCTGCATCCAGAAAGGCCCGCACAGGACCTGCAACATGCGGTCGTGCATTATCCTGCTGAAATGTAGGGTTACGCAGGGGTCGAATGAAGGGTACAGCCACGGGTCGTAACACATGTGAAATGTAACGTCCACTGTTCAAAGTGCCGTCAATGCGAACAAGAGGTGACCGGGACGTGTAACCAATGGCACCCCATACCATCACGCCGGGTGATACGCCAATATGGCGATGACGAATACACGCTTCCAATGTACGTTCACCGCGATGTCGCCAAACACGAACGCGACCATCATGATGCTGTAAACAGAACCTGGAGTCATCCGAAAAAATGACGTTTTGCCATTCGTGCACCCAGGTTCGTCGCTGAGTATACTATAGCAGGCGCTCCTGTCTGTGATGCAGCGTCAAGGGTAACTGCAGCCATGGTCTCCGAGCTGATAGTCCATGCTGCTGAGAACGTCTTCGAACTGTTCGTGCAGATGGTTGTTGTCTTGTAAATGTCCCCATCTGTTGACTCAGGGAACGAGACGTGGCTGCACGATCCGTTACAGCCATGCGGATAAGATGCCAGTCATCTCGACTGCTAGTGATACGAGGCCGTTGGTATCCAGCACAGCGTTCCGTATTACCCTCCTGAACCCACCGATTCCATATTCTGCTAACAGTCATTGGATCTCGTTCCAACGCGAGAAGCAATGTCGCGATACGATTAATCGCAATCGCGATAGGCTACAATCCGACCTTTATCAAAGTCGGAAATGTGATGGTACGCATTTCTCCTCCTGACACAAGGTAGTTTCACCAGGCAACTCCGGTCAACTACTGTTTGTGTATGAGAAATCGATTTCAAACTTTCCTCATGTCAGCGCGTTGTAGGTGTCGCCACTGGCGCCAGCCTTGTGTGAATGCTCTGAAACGCTAATTATTTGCATATCACAGCATCTTCTTCCTGTAGGTTAAATTTCGCGTCTGTAGCACGTAATCGTCGTCGTGTAGCAATTTTAGTGGCCAGTAGTGTAAATATGAGTTTGTTCTTCTTCAGCGTACAAATGAGGCGCACTTACTACCTTGGTGACCACGGTATCAGTTGGTTTTGACCCTGACGTTCCATGAACAGATTCTTGGCCTCCAGATTGTGGTGGTGTCGATTCTGAATAGTGGTGCCTGCGTGTCGATTCAGCGGTCCCGGCGAGTGGCTACTGCGCCACAGGCTCTGAGGCGGTTGCGGCGTCAGCGCCGGCAGCAGGTAGCGTAGTGTGGTGCGCTGCGGTTTGCTGGCCACGGCAGAGATAAGCGCCGGGCAGACGGGCCGCCGCTATCTGCGGCGCACGTGCTGCGCCAGGCCACTCCGGGGCACTGCCCTCCCACGCAACACTAGGCACACCTGCAGCCGCGAGAGCTGACAAACAACAGCGTCTTTTGTCACAGGTATCTATCCAAGCCTATCTCATCTCCACTAGAAAATCTCTCTCCCATCAGACAGCACGGTGGACGAAAAAATTCTTATACGATAACAGTGCTTCCTAGAAAGTAACGACTGCTGAAACGTCGTTAGTCGAGATAAAGCGTCGGGGATCCATTTATGCATCTTCTGATATCCCATAAATGTATGAATCTGTCATAGTCGTCTGTGTGCATCGCAATTAAAATCATTCACGGGGGATGGTGCCGGCCGGAGTGGCCGTGCGGTTCTAGGCGCTACAGTCTGGAGCCGAGCGACCGCTACGGTCGCAGGTTCGAATCCTGCCTCGGGCATGGATGTGTGTGATGTCCTTAGGTTAGTTAGGTTTAATTAGTTCTAAGCTCTAGGCGACTGATGACCTCAGAAGTTAAGTCGCATAGTGCTCAGAGCCATTTGAACCATTTGAACCACGGGGGATGGTAAGGGCGGGGGGCGTATCGTGGCCAGGCCCGCACCGCGAAAGCTAAATAAGTCAAAATGAAATTATTTGTTTTAGTACTGAAATGAGGATACGTCCTTGCCGTAGTGCATACACCGGTTCCCGTGAGATAACCAAAGTTAAGCGCTGTCGGGCGTGGCCGGCACTTGGATGGGTGACCATCCGGGCCGCCACTCGCTGTTGCCATTTTTCGGGGTGCACTCAACTTCGTGATTCCAGTTGAGGAGCTACTCGACCGAATAGTAGCGGCTTCGGTCAAGAATACCATCATAACGGCCGGGAGAACGTTGTGCTGACCCCACACCCCTCCTAACCGCATCCTCCACTGAAGAAGACACGGCGGTCGGATAATCCTGGTAGGCCGCTCGTGGAGTGAAGACGGAGTGCTGATGAGTACTGAGATGAGGATACCCCTATAAACGTAAAAGACGCATGCATAATTACAGTGTAGGATAGAATTACTTTTTACTGAGGACTTATGAGTCTCGACTTGATCTTCGATAAGCATAGCAGCTGAAGTAATGAATTAAAATTTGTGCCACGGCCAGGACTTGAACCTGCGTCTCCTGCTTACTGCGCAGGTGTGCTAGCGACTACGCCACTGTAATACTTTGTAACGGCTTAGCAGGCTGAATTTTTCAGTGGACTGTTTGTAGGAATTAAGTCAGCAGTTACATCTCAAAACTAGCTCTCCTTCGTTTCTGATTTCCAGTGGCATCCGGTCAGATGCGCATGCGGCGGTTCGACTGGCAAAATCGTCAACACTTTAGAGAATGGTTAGCAGAACGAAGCGCTTGATATGTGGTTTTGTAGAAGGATGTTGAAAATGAAGTGGTCTAGTAAGACGAGAAACGAGAAGCTTCTCGGTAGAATCGTGGAAAACACTGTGAAGAGGAAGGGACAGGATGATAGGGCATTAGTTAAGGCGTCGAGGAATACTAATAGTACTAGAGGGAACCGTATAGGTTAGGGCAATAACTGTAGGGAAAGACATATCCAACAAGTAACTGAGGATCCTGGGTGCAAGTGCTACTTTGATTTGATGCAGCCCATCAATACCTCTCTGCATCTCAGTCAGGAGTCAGATGACCCAAAAGAAGTGATGGAAAGTGTACTGTGTACCGTCTGAAGACTTCGAACACTTGTCAATTTCATTGATCCAATAATAAAGAAAAAAGACAGTAATTATGGAAATGAAGTATATTCTAAGGGAGAATGACAGTAAAACTGCGGTGTTTGGATTCTTTACAAGTTTGATGCATCTCTTCAAAGTAGCCAAGTAAAGCGACTCAATGGTCGTTTCTGAAGCGCACACATATCTTGGGAATGTGCTAAAAAAATATGTATGTTCTTTATTTCAGATTTATTTCTCATCAGTAGAACATAGGAGGCCAAATTATTTACGAATTCCCGCAAAGAGCCACAATACTAGTCTGGAAGGCTGGCGGCTGAGCTACGTGACGCGGAGAGTATAGAGGCGAAGCGGCAGAGCTGATGCGGAATTGTACTGTTCAGGATTGTGCTCAGGCATGCGATCAGCATCGTGTTTTTTACTTTTTATAAAGTAATCATTATATTTCGGAATTCCCAAATCCGGTTATTCGCAGCACAGATCTATCAAGTTTTATGTTTTCTGATCACTGCACACGAAACTCTTTTTGAAATAGAATGTAAATAAATTTACTCACCTCCTGTCGGTATACTACCGTCTCTTTCTCGCTCAGTAGCGAGATACCACCCCCCCCTCCCCCCCCTCCCCCCCCCCCCCCCGCCTCCCCGACAAAACAAAGCGAACGAACCGATTCCCTGGATGTACCGACACTGGCGCAAAACTTGTTTGTTGTTGCTCGACAACGCGCAGTGTTGCGCGATTTGCTGTCCGCACTGGACGCCCCTTTTCTTGGTTTGCGTGGCGCGGCCGGTGGGTCTCGGCTGAGGTGACACAACGGCTCCGTTATCCGGCGTCCGCTCTCTAATGCGGAAGTCGTGTCTGGCGCTGCCCCGCGCGTTTCGAGGTGGTTGCTGCTCCGACAGGGAATCCCCGTTATGGTAGCACTCAGCGGGCTTCCTGCGCTGTTGGTCCCTTTTTTATGGACGCACGAAAAGAAAAGCGCAAAAGCAGCTGAAAAACATTTTGGGTAACCCTCATTCATTAGTACACCGAGAGTAGCTTTAAACGTTAACGTCAAGATGTCAACCAAATCTTTTCTACCATCTGGCTACGAAATTAAGATGATTCCATGATTGCCCTATGCTTCAGTTGGTGGATGAAGGTTGTCGATGCAGCTGTCTTGGCAGCTATTTGGTTTCCTCTATCAATCCAGTATCTGAGTATAATGTTCATCATTAGTGAAATACTGTATGTTCATGTTCGAAGCTTGTGCTGCAGGTGTAATTGACGGTGCAGAGATACCCGTGTGTAATACACCGATTGCCCAGGACAGACCTGATACGTGTTACAAACCGGACACAATAGAAAGGACCAGGCCCCTTTGCTTTTTCTTTTATCACTCGTTTATCACATCAGAGAAATAAACATTTTAAGACAAAATTTAACTACATGAAATATTGCTCCCAGTAAAGGTTAACATAAGCAGTGACAAACTTTGTTCTCTTAAGGGTTTATGATGGCAACAAATTTTAAGGAGGCAATGTAAGGTTCATATCAAATCAGTTTAGCACAAACACTTAGCTAATGACTGAATCACGACGTAGCCACTTTAACAATTTCGGCAACAAATAAATAGCGTGAATTTGTACTCACAGTAACCAGCCAATCAACAGCCTTGCCATTGAATAAGTAGTAGGCCATTTGGAACGAATTAGCAATACCCAGCAACTAGGGGAGTTAATACCAAGAGTCTTTAAATGTCTTGCTCCCCATTAAATAAACAAACTCACAGTAATTAAATGAATAACAAATCAAACACACTACGCTCCACTCAAACTCTTCAGTGGAAGCCAACCCAAAATGAAGATTCCATTAACTGACTAGCACTGAAGTCACACTAAAGCTCATCTCTTTGTTCCCTGACACACAAGACAAGATTTTGAAGGGAGCACATCAGTAAGACCGGTAGTGGAGCTAACTCGTGCCACTGAAAATTAAGGTACTACACCGAGGCACAAGGTGGTATACAATGAGGTTGCCTTAGTGGTATACTGCGCTCCAAAATATTAATTTAAATGGCCAATTCAAAATTAAGTACACATAAACCAGCATTAATTAACGAGGAGTGACACCAGGTCGCTCGAAGGGATGACAACACTTAATTGAAAAGACGAATGCCGGAGGCGGCAGTAACATCAAACACCTTCTCCGAGTTTTAAGCAGGATTCACTTCCCGCTATACAAGTAAACATTTAACCAAGCACAAGGAAGGAACCCCAAAGAGAAAATTCAAATAAAACCCCCAAAAGATTATAGAGGACAGGGAACCCCATCTATTTACATTTAAAAGAATTAGCTCTCCCCAAAGGCAGTGTAAACGCTAAGGCCACACTTAAAGAGGCCACCAAAACTGGTTACAAAAGTCTTATACATTTGCTTCTTTTCTTTAAAAGAAATACAAGTCTGCTTAACTTCTGCTGGACGTCCGGTATGGTTCGTGTAGGATACACCAGGCAGCAACCCAAGCTAGGCGGTCGCAAGGCACGGCGAGCAAAATCAGGAGAGCAGACAGGCAGGCAGCCAACACGTATCCTCCATCCTGAACCGGCAGACCGCGTACAACCAACTCCACATATACGTGGTTGCTTCCCACCTCGTACCTCGCGGCGTCTCAGCAGGTAGCCCGAGCAAACGTCAACTGCCACTCGCCCCGCTAATGCGGAAAACAACAATGCAAGCAAAGATGAGAAACATCGAAGGATCGATAATGGACATCCAAGAGACTGGCGCGCCAGTAACGAGCGTCACGGCTCAAGACCTACTGTCGATATAAACCCGTCCAGGCGACAGCAGCGTCACCTGGCGACGAATGGCTTCCAGTCAGACTCACACGCGGTGCATGTAGTATCAGTGGGCGTGCTGCACGTGTGTGGAATGTGGAAGGCGTCCGATCTATCTGAGTTTGACCGATGGCAGATTGCGATGGCTCGGCACGAGCATTTCCGAAACTGCACGAGATACCCTTGTCAGGTGTTCGAGGAGTACTGCGGTGAGTGTCTTCAACACGTGGCAAAACCAAGGTGACACCACGTTCAGACGTCGTAGGCTGGGCAGACTGGTGAAACAGGATAGGCGGCGAACTGTGGTGGAACAAACATGAGACTTTAATGCTGGGTAGAGTACAACTGTTGCGGTCACGAAAACTGACAACGGCTGGGAGAGCAGTATGCTGACCACATGCCCCTCCAGATTCGCATCCAGTGATGCCTGTGGGCTGAGGGTGACACGGCGGCCGGTCGGTACCGTTGGGCCTTCACGGCCTGTTCGGAAGGAGTTTAGTTTTTAGAGTACAACTGTGTCTGAACACACAGTGCACTCAACACTCCTAATGATGGGCCTCCACAGCCGACGTCCCATGCATGTCCCATTGTTAACAACAAAAATGGTTCAAATGGCTCTGAGCACTATGGGACTCAACTGCTGAGGTCATTAGTCCCCTAGAACTTAGAACTAGTTAAACCTAACTAACCTAAGGACATCACAAACATCATTGCCCGAGGCAGGATTCGAACCTGCGACCGTAGCGGTCTTGCGGTTCCAGACTGCAGCGTCTTTAACCGCACGGCTACTTCGGCCGTCTGTTAACAACACTACATCGGACTGAAATGAGGACGTGACCATCGGGACTGGATGTTGCGCAGTGTCAGAGCGTTGCATGGTCTGACGAATCCTGATACCGATGGTGCAAATCCGTCGTCTTCCAGGGAACAGCTCCTTGACACGTGTACTGCGAGACGGAGTCAAACTGGCGGCGCATCCATTCTGCTTTGGGGAACATTCACGTGGGCAACCATGGGTCCAGCGGAGCTCGTGCAAGGCACCATGACGGCCAAGCAGTATCGTACGCAGGTTGCACACTACGTACACCCTATCACGACGATCATGTTTACCGACAGCAATGTCATTTCAAGAAGGTAATCCGCCATGTCACAAAGCCAGGAGTGTGATGGAGTGGCGTCAGTGCCCCATCGCTCCTCTCCCCAGAATTTACGGGAATCAGATGATTTCCGTGTGCAGATGTGATGCCAACTCCCTCCAGCAATCTACCAAGCCCTCATTGCTTCCATGGCATGACATACCGCGGCTGTTATCCGTGCCGAAGGTGGACATACCGGCTATTAGGTAGTTAGTCATAGTGTTCTGGCTGATCAGCATATACCAGCAGTACTCGAGTTATACATCAAGGAAACATACAATAACGCCAACGATGTTCGATGTGCGACTTTCCAGGATAGATGAAAAAGGTGTAGATCGAAAGTGTCTAATGAGATTCACATGTCCGCAGCTCGTGGTCGTGCGGTAGCGTTCTCGCTTCCCACGCCCGGGTTCCCGGGTTCGATTCCCAGCGGGGTCAGGGATTTTCTCTGCCTCGTGACGACTGGGTGTTGTGTGGTGTCCTTAGGTTAGTTAGGTTCAAGTAGTTCTAGGTTCTAGGGGACTGATGACCATAGATGTGAAGTCCCATAGTGCTCAGAGGTTTTTGTTTTTTTTTTATTTTTTATTTTTTATTTTTATTTTTATTTTTTATTCACATGTACATTTCTTTCCCATTTTTCTACATTTATCATCAAAGGCTTTCCATACCGAGGATCTACCTCAGTTTAAAACTTCTGAATCGAACGCTGTAGCCTGGATTTCAGGCAGTCCCTTTCAGGAGCTGACCGATTGCTTGAAGAGAAGAAAGAAGCACAATCACTGGACGCGAGGTCGATATAAAGGGGAGCCCTAAAAGTTGCCACATGAACTTCCTACACTTTTGAGGTGTGTGGGTCTGGGCGTGCGTTGTGCTGAATGGAGATAGTTCCATATCTCAGCTTCAACCGCAGTCAGTTTTAAATTCTACGCCTTAGTTTCTAAATTATTTAATCGCTCATCTTAGTTGTTACTGATGTATGCGGCTTCTTGCAGGAAATTCTTGTCAGAAAACACAGTTGCCTTGGTTACTCGTGCAGATTGTATTTGCTTTAGCTCCTTTGGCTTTGGTGAATATGACTGATGTCACAGCATGGATTGCTTTTTAGATTTCACATTAATGGAAGAAAGTGATGTTTTGTCACTAGTCACGATCGAGAAGTAACTACTTGTTCATCCCTCCGGCACTGGTAATGCATACGCGGCGATATTTCTCGTATTAATAGTGATTTTTACGTTGGTGTAAAGAGGAGGTATCAGGAAGTTTTGGTTGCTTCCAGAAAGACCCACTGCATCCTGCTGCACAAGCGCAAGCCGCTCTCTGCAGACAGCCACACGTCTTGTGAATGTTGCAGTTAATCTTATTGTCGTGCTTGCTAAGAAAATTGGGGAGGAATTCACCCTTATGCAACACATTTTTCTAGTTTTGTTTTCACCTATTCATGTGATGGCGGCAAAAACTCTGTGCTTGACGAAAAATATCGTAGGAAATGCATGTATATCGACAAAAGCGCAGAAATAAGCGTGCTGCCTCGAAACAAACAAAGTAAAAACCATCGCAACACCAAAAAGTTTCACATGCTGTAGGTTCTGTAGTAGATATGGAGTTACTGGCATAAACATCCAATAGCTTCACGAGAGAACAAATATAAACAAATAAACACTCTCAAAATAACATAGAAATTGCTGAAACATGTCTGGGTGAAAACAAAACTTCAAAGGTGTCTTGCATAAGGCGAAATTCCTCCCCAACCGACCACACACTATATTTTGGCCTTTTCGGATTCTTTTCTGACGCACTTTGTTAACGGCCCTCGGTACCATCGTTCTGCCGTTTGTATTTTCTATTTACAGTCTTTAATTTACTTACAACGGCGCAAAAATACACTCCTGGAAATGGAAAAAAGAACACATTGACACCGGTGTGTCAGACCCACCATACTTGCTCCGGACACTGCGAGAGGGCTGTACAAGCAATGATCACACGCACGGCACAGTGGACACACCAGGAACCGCTGTGTTGGCCGTCGAATGGCGCTAGCTGCGCAGCATTTGTGCACCGCCGCCGTCAGTGTCAGCCAGTTTGCCGTGGCATACGGAGCTCCATCGCAGTCTTTAACACTGGTAGCATGCCGCGACAGCGTGGACGTGAACCGTATGTGCAGTTGACGGACTTTGAGCGAGGGCGTATAGTGGGCATGCGGGAGGCCGGGTGGACGTACCGCCGAATTGCTCAACACGTGGGGCGTGAGGTCTCCACAGTACATCGATGTTGTCGCCAGTGGTCGGCGGAAGGTGCACGTGCCCGTCGACCTGGGACCGGACCGCAGCGACGCACGGATGCACGCCAAGACCGTAGGATCCTACGCAGTGCCGTAGGGGACCGCACCGCCACTTCCCAGCAAATTAGGGACACTGTTGCTCCTGGGGTATCGGCGAGGACCATTCGCAACCGTCTCCATGAAGCTGGGCTACGGTCCCGCACACCGTTAGGCCGTCTTCCGCTCACGCCCCAACATCGTGCAGCCCGCCTCCAGTGGTGTCACGACAGGCGTGAATGGAGGGACGAATGGAGACGTGTCGTCTTCAGCGATGAGAGTCGCTTCTGCCTTGGTGCCAATGATGGTCGTATGAGTGTTTGGCGCCGTGCAGGTGAGCGCCACAATCAGGACTGCATACGATCGAGGCACACAGGGCCAATACCCGGCATCATGGTGTGGGGAGCGATCTCCTACACTGGCCGTACACCACTGGTGATCGTCGAGGGGACACTGAATACTGCACGGTACATCCAAACCGTCATCGAACCCATCGTTCTACCATTCCTAGACCGGCAAGGGAACTTGCTGTTCCAACAGGACAATGCACGTCCGCATGTATCCCGTGCCACCCAACGTGCTCTAGAAGGTGTAAGTCAACTACCCTGGCCAGCAAGATCTCCGGATCTGTCCCCCATTGAGCATGTTTGGGACTGGATGAAGCGTCGTCTCACGCGGTCTGCACGTCCAGCACGAACGCTGGTCCAACTGAGGCGCCAGGTGGAAATGGCATGGCAAGCCGTTCCACAGGACTACATCCAGCATCTCTACGATCGTCTCCATGGGAGAATAGCAGCCTGCATTGCTGCGAAAGGTGGATATACACTGTACTAGTGCCGACATTGTGCATGCTCTGTTGCCTGTGTCTATGTGCCTGTGGTTCTGTCAGTGTGATCATGTGATGTATCTGACCCCAGGAATGTGTCAATAAAGTTTCCCCTTCCTGGGACAATGAATTCACGGTGTTCTTATTTCAATTTCCAGGAGTGTAGGTAGACGCCCTCTATCGCCAATAATCGACATCATCAAACTTACATTCGTATTCAAAATGCTTGTTTTTCTATTCACTATTTTCTGTATCAGTTAGCAAGGACTGTTCTGGAGCATGATCCGTATTAAGCTAAGAGCGGTTCTAATCGTGCTACGAGAAAATATGTTTATTCGGTGGAAACCAAATAGTCAGTCGATCGTCATCCACTGTGGAGGGATCATTGTTTCAGTTTTCCTATATATTCGAGACGTGTGTGTGTTGATGTATCCCCGCAAGTAAACGGTGAGCGGTAACTGGCTCTACAGCCGGCCTGGCCTGTGTACCTGCTGGCCAAACATTGACTCGGGCGCCGTGTTTGCCTGTGGCCAGCCGGCCATTGTTGCGTGTCGCTGGAGTGGCCCTCCACCTGCCTCCACTCAACAAGCACTTGCCAGTTGCTGGACACACTCCAGCCAAAGTGCGAGACCACGTCTTCATATTTAGTTTCTGCCTAGTACCCTCGTGCCATCTGTGACAGAGAGGGGCACATAGGATGTCCGTTTACAAGCCGGGAGAGTGAAACGGGATCCAGTACTCTTAGCTCTAAGAAGTGGTGTCGTAATGGGCGTCTTGCGTAACGTGTCGGTAATATGCAGTTGCCCGGTCTTTAACTTTGTACGTTGAATGTAATTCTGTGGTGACTTAAGTGGGTATTAAACGACGGTCCGTCGCGAAAGATAATGGACTAGCGCGACAGCCATCTAGCGGTAGAAAGGGTGAAACTACGAAAAAATGAAATGAAATGTTGTGTGGCGAGGGCCTCCCGTCGGGTAGACCGGTCGCCTGGTGTAAGTCTCTTTAGTTGACGCCACTTCGGCAACTTGCGTGTCGATGGGGCTGATATGATGATGAAGACAACACAACACCCATTCCCTGCGCCAAGAAAATCTCTGACGCAGTCGGGAATCGAACCCGGGCCCCTTTGCACAGCATCCGGCCGCGCTGACCATTTTTTTCTCTTTTTCTTTTTTTTGAAATCTCATTTTGTTCGTTATAGTTCGTGGCAGACGTCCTCTGATGCCCGCTGAAGTTCATTATTGATGCATTCACTCAGTTTTTTTTTAATTTTTTTATTACAGAGGGCACCCAATCCTCTGATGACCGAACACGCTGAGCTACTCTGCCGGCGTCCATTCAGCTATCGAGGCGGACGAAACTACGAACATTAGCACACACATTATCCGCGCGCCAGAATAGATAGCAGTTCTAAACTGCCGTCAATTAGCGCATCCCCACTAGGCAGCGATAACTCGCGCACGCGCACTTTACAGAAGCTCTCCTGCGAACCTTGCAGGACTAGCACTCCTGAAAGAAAGGATATTGCGGAGACATGGCTTAGCCACAGCCTTGGGCATGTTTCCAGAATGAGATTTTCACTCTGCAGCGGAGTGTGCGCTGATATGAAACTTCCTTTCTTTCAGGAGTGCTGGTTCTGCAAGGTTCGCAGAAGATCTTCTGTAATGTTTGGAAGGTAGGAGAGGAGGTACTGGCTGAAGTAAAGCTGGAAACATCCCCCAGGCTGTGGCTAAGCCATGTCTCCGCAATATCCTTTCTTTCTGGAGTGCTAGTCCTGCAAGATTCGCAGGAGAGCTTCTGTAAAGTTTGGAAGGTAGGAGACGAGGTACTGGCAGAAGTAAAGCTGTGAGGACGGTGCGTGAGTCGTGCTTGGGTAGCTCAGTTGGTAGAGCACTTGCCCGCGAAAAGCAAAGGTCCCGAGTTCGAGTCTCGGTCCGGCACACAGTTTTAATCTGCCAGGACGTTTCATATCAGCGCACGCTCCGCTGCAGAGTGAAAATCTCATTCTGGAAAGTTATTCGTGTTAATCGTAACCGCACGTAAGTAGTAATTAGCGTTCAGTAGTTTTTCCACAACGATTCGAGAAAATACCGTACGAACTTTCTGGCATTCTGTGAACATCCGCGCGCATGCCGAAGAACACGCACCTGGAATCGCTGCCACCGCAGTTCTCACTGGAGATCGCAGGTAGATTCTCTGTACGTAGCAGAACCCAGTCGCGACTGCACTTTCGATTTCTCTCAAACTGAGTGAGGCACCCCGTAGCTGTTGTTTAAACGTTCATTGTTCAACCGATATTTTGTTATGTTTTCTATGGAAACTCAAACTCTAGGTACTTTTGCGTTGTTGAATTTATAAAACAGCTCATCTGCTATTCGAGGTAGTAACCATGATATCTCACCAAATTGCATCCAGTGTTTTGCCTCGTGAGATAGATTGTTCATTTAAGAGTCATTAAAAATAAACGTAATATTTACGAGGTTCGCTGTGTTCACAATTCCTTAATCACAACCAGTCCATTCGTAGTTTGCGTGTAGCTATTCCGACCTGTCTTGCTACTGTGGAACTGATCCACGGTCACAGTATTGCTGTTCAACCTTAAGAGTGCGGTGGAACCGATGCCCTTGGTGCAGAGCTTGCTTGTAAGTAAGTTTTCGATTAAAGTGAGGAGGTTGTCTCGCTGAGAATTCTTCGAGTAAAGTTAATCTGGCGAGCTTATATCAGCCATTTATCTCAATGAGTCACATATACACAGTCGGTTGGCGTATTTAATGAAGATCAAGCTATTAATTATTCTCGGTCGGAGACCTACGTACACAATTTTATACTTATATCACACACGTCAGTTTGTAATAAATGAGTACCAGATTTCTAAGACGCAGTCTCAGAGGATAACCCGCGAAGATATAAACTTGGTTAATACTGACCGACACCATTCGGAAAAACCCGTTTGCAGGAAGTTGAGAGATTTTGAAAATTTTACAGCGTACACTGCTAACTGTGTCCTCCATTGGCCTAGTTTTTGCTAAATTATTCGTGCTTCAACCCTCCTGACCGCCCCCAACTGCAGCTTCGAAAACGTCAGAGGATCCTCAGTCCAGATACGTGCTGGCTGCCGCCTTGTGTAAGGACAGAAAGGGACTGCCCTACCCCGGCCTTTGTTGGCGCACATAAAGGAGGGCCCGTCGTTCCGCCCTCGAATGCTTCCCTCTCCTCATCACAATCTCAGCTCGGAAGATCCAGCCAGGGGCATCTGCTGTGACCCCGTGCCCGTAATCTCAGCTCCTTCTTGCACTGGACTATTCACAGTCCAAAGGCAAGGTGCATCTCTGCTGCTGTTCTAAAACGTGCTTTAGGCTTGTGTTCCGCAGTAACAGAACAAAGATGTTTGTGAAAGATCTTATAACATTTCTTTGACCAAAGGACCTTACTGGTACCGCTACACCCACGTCAAATATTTACAACAGGCACAACATTTCTGACGTGTTAAGCCATTGACTTTGCCCTGTATTCGAGTTTTCATTGACACTTGCAGTAAATTGTATAATTTTTAATATGTTATGTTTAAGTATCGTGTGGAAACGTATGTGCGAGCCTTTAGCCGTTGGCCATGTCCAGGAACTTAAACGTGTGTTGGATCACTATTTTTCCTTGTTATTTGTTCGCTGAATACACAGTGCTTGAAACAAAGCTTTTTATCAATTTGTTCAACCGAAGTTTGTAATTTTCCGTATTCCCATCCACAGCTCCGATGCTCACAATTACAAACGTTGGTGACAAATTACCCTACTTTCTCCGCATGAATGGATATCTTTCATTACAGTGCAGAGCACACACGGTTTCTGGTGCGCAAATTAGTTGTTAGGGGCACTGGACGAGGTGCAGCTTCTAGTAAAAAAACGTTTCAGAGCGTAATTTACGGTCATGAAGCTTTCTGACACAGGTCAGGGCATATAAAGCGTGATTCAGCTGTCCCTACCGCTGTCGTTTTATACAACCTGCAATGTTATATCTGGCCTTCAAAAACCACGCGCGAGATTTTCATATTCATTCGCTGGCCACGCGCAAATTATTAGTTCTACAGGAAAAAAAATGAACAGGACCTTTCTGTAGAAAAATTTAACGTAGTTAGATTTTGTACAGGGATACGTTTTCACTAAGCCGTAGTTTACTAGGCATTCAAGAAAAACGGACAACAGTGACCTTCAAACACACCTCCACCCCACACTCATCCGTCACAAGTCAAAATTACTTGTATGTTGTTCGTGCCGCTGCCTCCCACCACTGTACAAACATTTCCAACTACACAAACTACTCTCGACATTCGACCTCTTTCGGTCTCTGTTGATTGGGCCATTACGCCACCAGCATAGTCGGCTATTTGGTTAGTATCATTGATTTAAACGTGCCAGCGAGGATAATGAAAGAAAAATGACTTTTGTAAACTTATTATAAAACTAATTACGTTGACAGTTCGATCCAATCTTAAACCCCACAAGCCAGGACTTTCGTAGCCAGAAAGCCTGACCAATACAACACTTTACCTTTTTATTCTATGTTGTTAAAATTCACAAAATTGTTTGGTAAAATTTACAGGAACGTCAGTTTTACAATTTGTAAGTGTTCGACTAAGCCGCTGGCGTAATAAGGCCAGTCAGCGAAGATCGAAAAAGGTCGAATGTGGGAATTAATTCGTGAGTCGCCAAATTTTGTGCAGTAGTAGGAGGGAGTGTCACGAGCAACATAGTAGGTATCTAGACCGGTGCGGGCTGAGTGAGGGAGTGGGGTTGTTTTCGAAGGTCACGTACGCACGTTTTTCTTGAGTAACACGAAAACTACGGCTTCTAGCGAAAACGTATCCCAACAAAATGTAACTACAGTAAATTTCCTAGAAAAAGGTCTTGTACATTTTTTTTCTGTAGGACTAACAGTCTGCGCGTAGCGAGCGAGAGAATATGAAAATCTCGCTCGTGGTTTATGAGGGCCAGATATAACATTGCGAGTGACATAAAACGACATTAATAAAGAAAGTGATCTGTGAAGTTATATAAGCTGATTCAGCGGCCGTACCAATGTTTTAGGAATTTTTAGTAACTTGCATTACAATTCAGGGTTGTCTTAACGTCCACTGCATTTAATAACTTTCATAGCATTCACTTTACTTCAAGATAACTTTCAGCTTTCAACAAAATAACACAAGATTAGGTGTTGCATCTGTTGTCTTCTCATCTGCCTGCATGCAGAGGTGTCCGGCTATTACTGCAGCCAGCATTTTCTACACATCTCACTAACAACACGTTACCGCCACAACTCTCTCACCAGCCACTAGAGCTGACAAACTGGCGTGGAGCTGAAGCAGGATAAAAGGAGAATACGTGCGGGCCATACAAACTCAGTTCGCCTCGATGTCCAGCCAGGCTATAGCCTTTTTGCTGTGTTCTAAATTTGGCACATTGTATAGCTCCAAACCTCGTAAAAATTTAACCGTGTATTCTTTCTACACTGAAGAGCCAAAGAAACGTACAGCTGTCTAATATCGTGTAGGATCCGCGCAACCACGCCGAAATGCAGCAACACGACGTGGGATGGACTCGACTAATGTCTGAAGAAGCGCTGGAGAGAACTGACACCATGAATCCTGCAGGGCTCTCCATAAATCTGTAGGAGTATGAGGAGGTGGAATCCCCTCTGAACAGCACGTTGCAAGGCATCCCATATATGCTCAATAATGTTCATGCCTGGGGAGCATGTTGCCCAGCGGAAGTGTGTAAACTCAGAAGAGTGTTCCTGGAGCAACTCTGTAGCAATTGGGAAGGTGTGGGGTGTCGCATTGTCCTGATGGAATTGTCCAAGTCCGTCGGAATGCACAACGGACATGAAAGGACGCAGGTGATCACACAGGACGCTTACGTACGTGTCACCTGTCAGAGTCGTATCTAGGCGTACAGGGGTCCCAATCACTCCAACTGCACACGCCTCACAACATTTACAGAGCCTCCATCAGCTTGAACAGTCACCTGCTGACATGCAGGGTCCATGGATTCACGAGGTCGTCTCCATATCCGTACACGTCCATCCGCTGCATACAATTTGAAACGAGACTTGTCCGACCACGCAACATATTTCCTGTCGTCAAGAGTGCAGTGTCGGTGTTGACGGGCCCAGGAGAGGCTTAAAGCTTTGTGTTGTGTAGTCATCAAGCGTACACGAGGTGTTTCCGTTGAATGGTTGGCACACTGAGACTTGTTGATGGCCCAGCACTGAAACCTGCAGCAGTTTTGCGCAAGGATTGAACTTCTTTCACGTTGAACAATTCTCATCAGTCGTTGGTCCCGTTCTTACAGGATCTTTTTCCGACCGCAGCGATGTCGGAGATTTGATGCTTTACCTGATTCCTGATATCACGGTACATCTGTGAAATGGTCGTACAGGTAAATCCCCACTTCATCGCTACCTCGGAGATGCTGTGTCCCATCGCTCACGCGCAACATCACGTTCAGACTCACTTCAATCTTGATAACCTCTATAGTACCAGCAGTAACCGATCCAGCAACTGCACCAGACACTTGCTGTCTTATATAGGCATTTCCGACCGCAGCGCCGTATTCTGCTTGTTCACATATCTCTGTATTTGACTAACCATGCCTATACCAGTTTCTTTGGCGCTTCAGTGTGTAAGGAGTATGCTTCACCGGCGATGGGCGAAGCATGACAGAATCTCTGACCAGAGAGTAGTTTATTGTTAGTTGTTGCTTGTCGCGAGTCTGCGCTAGTCTGCGCGAGTCGGCAGTAGTAGTCGGCCGGATACAGCAGCGAGTGGACAGCAGTAGTCTGCGGGAGTCGGCATGCATCGGCTGTGTGCTCTGCGCGCGACTCTGGTCAGGGCTCTGGAGGATGAGTATTGTTGTAGAAGGTAAAGAAGCAGCCTTGCGCATAATCAATAATGTATGTTAATTGTAATTTGATTTGTTCAGAAAAAATGCCCCAATAATAATTTTTATAATATAAAGTAACTCTTTTAAAGAAAAGCATTCATTTCAATCTCCAATGCATTATCATTACTTCCAAGAATCAAAAAATATATATGCGCCAGCATTGCAGGAAGCTGTGTCGAAGAATGTATAACTAAGAGCAGATATATTTGCAGTCTTTTATTGAGGTAAGAATTTTTGTTTTTTTATTCAGAATAAAGACCCCGAAGGTCAGCGCTGCCGTCCTTGTAAAGTTTACCAGATATTATTATTTCTGTTAGGAGGTTACGCTTGGCTCCATTTTTCATTATTATTTAACATTTTTTGTGTGAGGAGGTTACACTTGGGTCCATTTCCACTTATCAATTACTGCGGGGAGGTTACAAGTGTATAACACTATATACGCACAAGTGAAATTTCATTTCCTATCCTATATTGTGTTGTAATGTTAACGGGCAGCAGTTTAGCTACGATGGGCAGTCTTTTACCTTCAAGTCTGTGTAGGTCCTTTCTTTCCCACGAAGTCATAGCGTATTAACTCCGAACACCCGTAGTTCCTCCCGGTTCTCACGATGTTGTAACGACTACCTGCTCGCTAGACCGGCCTCCTGCGTCGAACATTCTCGCGTGTAGTACAGACAACATGTTCATTCCCCCCACTCTTCACCAGCGTGCTCACCAAAGTAATGTTCCGTACCCCATATAAATTGGAGCAGCAGTTAGTCTAATTCAGTTTATCTAGTTTCTCAGCTGTGCTGCACAGGGTCTCATCTGCATAAGGAATTTACATCTACATTCACACACTGCAAACCGAGAGGCAAGAAATGAATGGCAGAGGATACTTTCCATCGTACCAGTTATTAGGACTTTTTCTGTTCCATTTGCATATCTGTATGGAGTGCGGGAAGCGTGAATACCTGAAAATATCTGGGCACGTCGTAATTAGTCTGCTCCAAATGAATCTAACTGCAAATCTGGTTCCAGTATAGTCTCCTGAGTCGAAACAAGACCCCGGGAGTAGACAACATTCCATTAGAACTACTGACGGCCTTGGGAGAGCCAGTCCTGACAAAACTCTACCATCTGGTGAGCAAGATAAATGAGTCAGGCGCAGTACCCTCAGACTTCAAGAAGAATATAGTAATTCCAATCCCCAAGAAAGCAGGTGTTGATAGATGTGAAAATTACCGAACTATCAGTTTAATAAGTCACAGCTGCAAAATACTAACGCGAATTCTTCACAGACGAATGGAAAAACCGGTAGAAGCGGACCTTGGGGAAGATCAGTTTGGATTCCGTAGAAATGTTGGAACACGTGAGGCAATACTGACCTTACGACTTATCTTAGAAGAAAGATTAAGGAAACGCAAACCTATGTTTCTAGCATTTGTAGACTTAGAGAGAGCTTTTGATAATGTTGACTGGAATACTCTCTTTCAAATTCTAAAGGTGGCAGGGGTAAAATACAGGGAGTGAAAGGCTATTTACAATTTTTACAGAAACCAGATGGCAGTTATAAGAGTCGAGGGGCACGAAAGGAAAGCAGTGGTTGGGAAGGGAGTGAGACAGGGTTGTAGCCTCTCCCCGATGTTATTCAATCTGTATATTGAGCAAGCAGTAAAGAAAACAAAAGAAAAATTCGGAGTAGGTATTAAAATCCATGGAAAAGAAATGAAAACTTTGAGGTTCGCCGATGAAATTGTAATCCTGTCAGAGACTGCAATGACCTGGAAGAGCAGTTGAACGAAATGGACAGTGTCTTGAAAGGAGGATATAAGATGAATATCAACAAAATCAAAACGAGGATAGTGGAATGTAGTCGAATTAAGTCGGGTGATGCTGCAGGAATAAGATTAGGAAATGAGACGCTTAAAGTAGTAAATGAGTTTTGCTATTTGGGGGGCAAAAAAATTGATGATGGTCGAAGTAGAGAGGATATAAAATGTAGACTGGCAATGGCAAGGAAAGCGTTTGCGAAGAAGAGAAATTTGTTAACATCGAGTATAGATTTAAGTGTCAGTAAGCCGTTCCTGAAAGTATTTGTATGGAGTGTAGCCATGTATGGAAGTGAAACGTGGACGATAAATAGCTTAGACAAGAAGAGAATAGAAGCATTCGAAATGTGGTGCTACAGAAGAATGCTGAAGATTAGATAACTAATGAGGAAGTATTGCATAGAATTGGGGAGAAGAGGAGTTTGTGGCACAACTTGACTAGAAGAAGGGACCGGTTGGTAGGACTTGTTCTGAGGCATCAAGGGATCACAAATTCAGCATTGAAGGGCAGCGTGGAGGGTAAAAATCGTAGAGGGAGACCAAGAGATGACTACACTAAGCAGATTCAGAAGAATGTAGGTTGCAGTAAGTACTGGGAGATGAAGAAGCTTGCACAGGATGGAGTAGCATGGAGAGCTGCATCAAACCAGTCTCTAGACTGAAGACAACAACAACAACATAGTCTCGAGTCCTATACAATTTTTATCGTGAAATCATCCTAGTACCCTGGAAACGTACAATAAATAAAAATTCCGTTACGGTGTACTGATAATTTTTACTTTTTGGACCGTATGGCACGAAAATTGTGTTTCATTAAGTTGTAGTCAGACAGGCCAAAAAGTAAAAATTATCAATATACTGTAGTATTAGACGCAACTGAGGAGGACAGGAGTACAAAAGTTGAAAATCTCCGTATTTGCCGTCGTTCCCGGTGAATGTTACTAGTGTTCAACGGTACTAAAGTCCCAGTAGGTGTCCAGGTTTTCTTTCTCTGCGAACTAGGCCCCAGTTGTTGGGGCGCGGTTGAAGTGTTTTCGGTAACAAGTGTGAGCGCGGGTGTGTGCACGCCGTGGACGTGCGGCGTGTCGCGGCGGCAACACCGCCAGTGCGTGCTGCGTGTTGCGTGCTGCGTGCCGAGCCGCGGGCCGGGCGGTTTCGTATTCCGGCGGCGGCCCGCGGCCGGCTGGCTGGCTGGTGGCTCGCGGGCGGCGCATTCCTGGGGCCGCCGGCGGCTGCGGCTGCGCATGCGCGGCGCTCGGTGTGGCTGGCGTCCACAGGTACATCTTTCCAGCATTACCGCTCGTCTTTCCTATCCAATCCGCGCACTTAGCGAGGGGAAAAATGCCAGCAACAAAGAGAAAGAACGCTGTGTATCCAATTACAATATTAGTGGTGAACGTGGCGAGCACTTCATATCGGGTAATACTAAGAAGCGATATGAAATGGAACACACAGGTCAGGTCTGTGTTGGCGAAAGAGAATGGGAGACTCAGATTTTTGGAAGGTTTATGGGAAACTGCGGTGTATGTGTAAAGGAAATAGCGTGGAAGAAGCCAGTGCGACCAGCTCTAGATCGTTGTTCCAGCGTTTGGAGGTACACTGTCTCATCAAAAACATCTGGACACCAATTAGTGTACACTAATATGCGATGCGTCCACCTGTCGGGCTCTGCTGGGAACTCTTTCATCGACAGTCTGGATGTCTGTGGAGGAATGGCAGCCCATTCTTCCTCGAGAGGCGAATCCAGAGAACGTAGCGATGCTGGACGCTCGGATGTGGAGCGAATCAGCTTTTTATCTCATCCTGAAGGTGTTCCATTGCCCTGAGGTCGGGACTCTGGAGTTGCCAGTCCATTTCTGAAATGTTGTTGTCCACAAAATCTTACGGCTTCCCGGGCGTGGCAACCATAATTTGGATATGGAGTAGGACGTGACCAGCTTGTGACTAAAATCTGGTGGCAGGAAAACGATTAGTGACAAATTAGCGCCAGCTAGTATAAAACAGTTACTTAGCTTTATTGACAGCGAAGAGTGTACCGTAGATACAGTTCCCAGTTCCAGTTAGTGTCCAAAGAATATTCCTGATTCGTGGCCTAAGTCGTTATACAATACTGATTCACACAGCTAGGTAGCTAACCAGACAACGAACGACGGCACTGACGACTTCAACGAGCTGTCTGCAAGACTCCCTGACTCGGGGCCAGCGCTCCCGTTACATCGTGTAGCCAGAGGGCGCTGTAGGCCCCATCAGCGTCTTCGGTCGGCGGCAACGCCATGGTCCGCCGGCGGTCACGACGGGAAACTGCGGCAAGCAATCCGACGGCAGGGCGCTATTCGGTTGGGTCCGCGGATACAACACAAAACATTACCTCAGAGATGGTTCTTTACGACGGGGTTGATTGTGGTGCAGACACGAACGGTCGTCATCTGAACTGTTCCTCTACTGTACGCAGCACACAGTTGTGTAAAAGGTGTACGTATACTTCCGCATTTAGCTTTTTCTGAACCTCAATAAGAGGATCACATCCTACTCACGAAAAACACCTTAGCACCGTCTCTTCCACACTTCTCCGTTGGCATTACACATGAAGACAGGTAAAGTTCTGTGGGCATTCGCCGCACCAAAACACTTCCGTCGGACTGCCACGTGATATAGAGTGATTTTTCACTTCAGATCACTAGTTTCCAGTTATCCACTGTCCAACGACGTCACTGTTTACACCAGCTCAAGCGTCGCTTAGCACTGACCATCACCTCATACGTCGCTTAGCATTCACTACAGAGATGTGTAGCTTAGGAGGAAATGCTCTACAATTCTCCGATTCTTTTTCGTTACCCGCGCACAGGTTGGGTTGTTTGGGGAAGGGGACCAGACAGCGAGGTCATCGGTCTCATCGGATTAGGAAAGGATGGGGAAGGAAGTCGGCCGTGCCCTCTCAGAGAAACCATCCCGGCATTTGCCTGGAGTGATTTAGGGAAATCACGGAAAACCTAAATCAGGATGGCCGGACGCGGGATTGAACCGTCGTCCTCCCGAATGCGAGTCCAGTGTCTAACCACTGCGCCGCCTCGCTCGGTACCTGCGCACAGTCATTGTGCTAGTAGACTGATGGCAGCGCTTTCGAGCTCACGAAAGATTCCCTCCACTAATTTCGTGAGATTTTTACAGCTCCCCCCTCCCCAGTGCTCGATGTGCGTAGTCTCGGTTTAGCAGTTGTTCTTCCTTTGCGTTTCCACTTCAGAATCACATCACCGACAGTGGACTTGGGCTGCTTAAGAGGGGTTGAACCGCCTCCGACGGATCTCTTACTCAGGTGACATTCGATTACAACTCCACGTTCAAGTTCAGTGAGCTCTCTCGACCGACCTATTTCGCTCCACCCCTTCCTACTCACCACACAATGCTCCCCGCGTCCTTTTCTACTCTCGGGTACGCCTCTCGTGTCGTCCAGTGATCAGTTCCGCAGTACATTTGTGTGCCCGGATACTTTTGATGAGATAGTATATGACAATTGATATCAAAGGAATTCAGAAACGTGGTAAATTGTAAGAGGCCGGCGTAGCCCACATGAAAGAGTAATCGAGAGGCCCAGCAAACGTAACTGGGAATCCTTTGGAAGGAATCCCACGTAGTTCTCACGAAAATTTCGAGAAACAGAATTCGAGTGAGACCGTGCGATCATTCTGCTGTCATTTTTTGTCACGTGTAGGCATTATGAGAACAAGGTCAGAAAGATTACGTCGCGGATAGAGAGATATAGAGACTACCGTTTTTTCCGTTACTCGGTACGCGATTGGAAATGGAAAGAAAATCAATATTGGTACGATAAACCCTCCTCTATGCACTGTACAGTGGTTTCGGAGTGTGTATGTGGCTGTCCCTGTTAAATGAACAGTCCCGTCACTCTACTTCTCTGGTACAGGTAGAGATGACTCGCACTCGGGTTTTCCGTGCTCGGCATTGGCCGTTAGAGATGGGTAGTTCGCTAACGAACGTGTGGAAAGGAACGGTTCACCCAGATGAACGAAAGGACCGAGGAACGAATTCCAAGGAACGATCGGTTCATAGTTCACTTCGGTCACGGCGGTCTACTTATAGTTCCCGGGTAATAGGAACGATCGGTTCATAGTTCACTAGTTCACTTCGGTCGCGGCGGCCACTCCGGTAGTTCTCGTTCCAGCCTCGGTCGCGTGCTCGTCTCAGTCTCGGTCTCCCTCGACCGCACTCGTCGTTCTTCGCATGACCACCTGACTCAGTTCCGCTGCCGACTGCTCCTAGATAGTTCAGTATCCAGTTGTTCGTTTCGTTCACTGCGCTCGCCCATTTTACATGTGTCCCAAACTGTTCTTGCACTTGGTTCTGGCTATTCAGCGTCCACGACCGGTAATCAAAAAGTATTTTATAGTTACATAAATTATATAAAAATAACGTCGTATGTAATAGGTACGTCTTTTCAGGTAACAAAAGGGTGTATCAGATCACTTCATTATATCGACGAACGGCAGAAGACATACTTATAACAAGGCAAGTTTTTTTTTTTTGTTATTTATATATTTTTTGGTTTCATCGACTTGATTTAGCAGCTAACTTTCAATAATTTGCTTAATTTTTAGTGTAAGAAAATTCATATAAAACGATTTTTGTGTATCTTTCATATACAAAACATTACATTTAGGAAGGCTCTAATTATTTTTAAGTTTGGTTGTTTCCAATTTGCATTATTTGCTAGTTTGGTTTCCTTGAAAAAAAAAAAAAAAAAAAAAAAGAAAGTGGGTTGTGGGTCATTTTGGCTCAGTAGGAAAAGCGCTGCCTCTCCATTTGAAAAGACATAGATTGCCAAAAATTGTATTTATTTATTATCTCAAAAACATTTGTTCAGCAGGAGCTTTGAAACCAAAAACTTTACTACTGCGAACTTCATTATTATTATTATTGCTGCATTAACTTTAATAATGCAAAATAAAAACTTAATTTTTACTAATCGTGTGACGCAAGTGTGAGAAAACCACATTTTATTTTATGCTTCCATAAAGTCTCTACTTCGCCTACGAACTCAGAGACAACGTGAAGTATATATAGGGTGTAAACGATTATTGTTTACAACGTAGCATAGCTATGTAGTGCAAGTCGAAACGAAGAATTTTATACAAGACACTTGTGGTCTACTAAGTTTGGGAAACAGCCACCAACAGATTTTCATGTTCTGTTCTCCAGCTCCCTACACATCGTCATCGATTGTTTCGCAATTTTTGCTTGCATTAGATTGTTATTTCTTCACTGCCTAGTTATTACATGTTTGTCTGTTTGTTGTATCTGCTCGTAACGGGCAACACATCGTTCGTAATTGGCGAGCAGTCTGTATTCGGGGCCGGTTTTCCGTGCGTCACCCTGTGTTATTTCCCTGCGATCAGCCACACAAGGCTACGGTTGGCTAAACGAGAGGTTCTGCAGAATCACAGAAATTACTTATAAAAGTGTGTAAGAAATCTGCCCTCCATCTTTCAGTCACCTGCACTACCAGTTTTTAGTTTTTCATAAGAACCGTATACCAAGCACAAATGAACGGTGAACGAATAAAAAATGAACGGCTCGCAAAAAAAAAAAAAAAAAAAAAACGATAAGCAGTGAACTAGTTCCCAAGGATGAAAGAGTTTGCCCATCTCTACTGGTCGTACACTTCCGAGACTGGTAAAGGGACGGCGTGTGCAGGTACCGGCTGTGAGGCGGGCAGCCCCAGCTCGCCGGCCGCCCCGTTTTTATTGCCCACCAATTCCTCCGCCATTGACCTCCGACCGGCGCCGGGACGAGTCCCTCCTGCCTGCTTCCCAGCGGCTGCCTCTGCCTCCCTGTCTGCCTGCTCCCGTACAACGACACTTCGCACTTCACTGAACGCGCACCGTCGTATCAGTTATACTCCTGTCTCCCATTGTTATGACCACACGAAAGTACTACCGTCCGGTCATAAGTGTTGAGTGTTTGATTGCTCTGGGAGATGGCTGATTGGAACTACGACATATGAAATACGAGGCGTGTTGTTTTAAGTAAGTACCGTTTTGAAATTAAAAAAAGACGTGCTAAGATAACTCAATAATTTTATTTTTTCATGAAAGCCTGTACCTTAATCTACTTTTCTACATAATTTCCGTCAATATTGAGGCACTTGTCATAACGCTGTACCAGTTTTTGAATACACTCCTCATAGAAGTCTGCCGCCTGACTTGTTAACCACTGCATCACCACTGTTTTCAAATGGCTCTGAGCACCATGGTACTTAACATCTATGGTCATCAGTCCCCTAGAACTTAGAACTACTTAAACCTAACTAACCTAAGGACATCACACAACACCTAGCCATCACGAGGCAGAGAAAATCCCTGACCCCACCGGGAATCGAACCCGGGAACCCGGGCGTGGGAAGCGAGAACGCTACCGCACGACCACGAGATGCGGGCACCACTGTTTTCACTTCGTCATCGTCTTGAAGACGCTGACCGCCTAGGTGCTTCTTCAAGTGCAGGAACAGATGGTAGTCAGTGGACGCAAGATCGGGGCTGTACGGAGGATGATCTAGAGTTTCCCATCGAAAAGATGTGATGAGATATTTGGTCTGATTCGCCACATGCGGACGGGCATTGTATTGCAGCAAAACGATGCCCTTGCTCGACTTCCATGGACTGTTGCTTTGATTCTGGTGTGACGTAGGCTACCCATCGCCCGTAACAATTTGGCTTAAGAAATCATCACCTTCGTTGTGGTACCGCTCAAGGAAGGTCAATGCACTGTCCAAACGTTTGGTTTTGTGCACATCCGTCAACATTTTCGGTACCCAACGTGCGCACAATTTTCGGTACTTCAAGTGCTCGGTCGCAATGCCATACAAAACACCACCAGAAACATTAGGAAAGTCATCCCGCAATGAATAAATCGTAAAGCGTCTGTTTTCTCTCACTTTATTGTCCACTTCCTGCACCAAACTTTCATTAACGACCGAAGGACGCCCACTCCGTTATTCATCATGCACATTTGTGCGGCTATCTTTAAATGTTCTCACCCACTTTCTTACTATTCCATCACTCGTAATGTTTTCTCCGTAAACTGCACAGATCTCACGATGAATATCAATCTTGTAACAGCCTGTTCTTCACAGTCGGCGGGACTCACGATTATCGGAGGCATCTTAAACACTCAGTACACAACGTAAACAAGGAAGAATCAGACTGTAATGGCGTTAGTGCGTAGATTAAGGTACAGGCTTTCATGGAAAATAAAATTATTGACTTATCTTAGCACGTCTTTTTTTAATTTCAAAACGGTACTTACTTAAAAAAAACGCCTCGTATTAGTTCACCTTGTTGCACAAATGATAAAAATATTTACTTTGTCGTGTACGACTTCGTAGACAACAGTGAGGAGAGGTGGGCTCCAGAGGCAAGCGATAACTGTCGTCGTTGGAAAGCTGGACAGGAGTGGAAACGGTTAGTAAACAAGTTAATATAGTAAACACAAGATTTCTCTAAGTGTACGAAGACTCATTACAAATAATGCAGCAAGAAATAGAGTCCAACTATTACAATAGAGACGAGGATGAAGCATTCTGAACTAAAGCACGAATAGCGGTGTCGGAGTCGCCGACTAGGCGGTGTCTGCGTATCGCCACGTACAAGTGCCTTCGAGAACGAGTGTGCTGTGCGGCTGCTGCCGGCCGTCCTGTACTGTGGCAGCAGAGGCCGCTCGTAGTCCAGAGCCGCTGGGGGCGCGGCTCAGTGCGCACGGAGCGCTGGTTTCGCCAGAACCTGCGCGACCACTATCGGCGTTTGCTGGAAAATTGCAACTCTGGTGCCAATTTAGAGACGCCTGTGTGTAGTCAAATCTTATGGGACTTAACTGCTAAGGTCATCAGTCCCTAAGCTTAACCTAAATTATCCTAAGGACAAACACACACACCCATGCCCGAGGGAGGACTCGAACCTCCGCCGGGACCAGCCGCACAGTCCATAACTGCAGCGCCCCAGACCGCTCGGCTAATCCCGCGCGGCTCGAGACGCCTGTGGGATGGTATCGATACATGGTATTACATACTTAACTGTATACAATCAATTGCCAAAGGAGTGTGTCGAATATTTACAGCCGTCTTTGAAGAGTAAAGCATCTCTCGATGTGGCCGAGCGGTTCTAGGCGCTACAGTCTGGAACCGCGCGACCGCTACTGTCGCAGGTTAGAATCCTGCCTCGGGCATGGATGTGTGTGACGTCCTTCGGTTGGTTAGGTTTAAGTACTTCTAAGTTCTAGGGGACTGATGACCTCAGATGTTGAGTCCCATAGTGCTCTAAGCCACTTGAACCATTTTGAACCATCTCTCGATGCACACCATTACAAACTCTTCTCTCGAAGTAACGGTTCAACATTTACAAAAGTACAGTTCCATCAGAGACTTGAGCAATAGTGCTGTCGTAAATAGATGAAGTTCATTGCTTCATCGGATGTGACGAGCTGGGGCAGAGCGAGTCTGTGTTCGGCTCTATGTCGACCTCCGTATGAAGACTCTGCAGTGCTGAGAGACAGTCTATATCGACCTCCCTGTGATGACGCTGCAGTGCTGAGGTAGAGGCTCGTCTCGAGGAATGCCTCACATTCGTCTTTGCGGATTCCAGCGAGACTTCGCTAATGTCTGTGGTACCGACGCGATTTGCCGACTCTGGAGTGGCACCACGATATGTGGACGATACCACACTCGTGACTGAGGAATTAAGAAAAGCGCCTGCTAACCAGGTCTAGACTAATAAGACACGTGTGCCCCCTTGTCAACCAGAAACCTTCGTTCACCAAGCCTAATAAGCAGCATTCCGTCTGTGCGCCTACAACCGCATTACCCGATTTCACTAGGACCATCCTTCGACGGTTGAAGCAGTCGTGTTCTCGCCACTTTAAATGACAAGTAAGAAGATCACACAGAAAAAAGACTTAAGATCAGGGTTTAACGTCCCATCGAGGACGAGGTTAGCAGAGACGAGCAAGAGGTCGCATTACGTAGGGACGTCAGCCTTGTGCTTTGGAGGCGACCGTCTCGCAATGTACATGGAGCGAAATACTGGAAAACCTGAATGTGGTTAGCTGGGCGGGGATTTGAACCAGCATCCTAATGATTACGGGTCCAGCGTCGTAGCAAAACATCACTTCGCTCAGTAACAAATCAGGTGGTCTCATGTGTCATCTTCCTGAGGTTAGAAGCTCTAGTCGCTATTTTTACGTAATTGTGAATTAACTTTTGTTTCTAAGAAATTCCGCCTCCCACATAACTCCATCTTTCTTAGTGTTTATCCATACATGTCTCAACATATGTGCCACCTATTGTGCGTCTGGTTTTCATCTCTGTGAAAATATCGTAAAAAACTGCTGATTGTTTTTCTGTTTTAGACCTAAAAGTGTAATAAGTTTGTCTGTTCCGTTTTCTTGCTCACCTGATGCTGCATCTCTTCATTTAATCCATAACAGCCGGCCATGTTCGAAAACCCAAGTTTTAAATGATGCTTCAGCTGAGTGATCAAAGCAGAACAGGTGCGCACGCTGTAGGCTTAGCATAGAAAATCAAACACAACGTTGTGAGAGCCACCAACGCTGAACTGGCTCTGAGCACTATGCGACTTAACATCTATGGTCATCAGTCCCCTAGAACTTAGAACTACTTAAACATAACTAACATAAGGACATCACACAACACCCAGCCATCACGAGGCAGAGAAAATCCCTGACCCCGCCGGGAATCGAACCCGGGAACCCGGGCGTGGGAAGCGAGAACGCTACCGCACGACCACGAGCTGCGGGCCAACGCTGAACTGCTTAGTACCAACATAAATGATGCAATGCGGCTGCAGCGAGAAGGATGTGCCTCGCGCTGATGCGGCTACGCAGTGCCTCCTCTCCCTGAGAGATACGAGCGTGCGAATCAGCGTGACGCCCCAGATGTTTTGCTTCTCTTCCAGAGCTGTCGCAATCTTGTCGGACGCTGCCTCGAACCATAGTCCGCAGCCTTCCTGATACGCCTTTATCAGCGACGAGGCTGTGCGCGCTTCATACCGAATTCATTGTTCGCTCAGTAATAACTGTGAATTTTTCTTTAGCTTGCCACTTGAAGTGAACAGTTTCGCCCTCCTGACCGTCACTTGACCAATAACTATAGGTTTAATTCAGTCAGAGTATTTCCGCATTAGCAGGAGTACTTTACGTGTGCTATTGATACCGATGTTGTAACCGTGTGATTACTTTTATATGGTAACTGCATTCTTCAATAGCCCAAGTGCAACATGGATAGTGATAATTGTTCAGGAGTCTCCACCTCTCCGCACAGTTCCACGAATTGGAAATGCTGATTTTACAAGCCGGCCGTGGTGGCCGTGCGGTTCTAGGCGCTTCAGTCCGGAACCGCGTGACTGCTACGGTCGCAGGTTCGAATCCTGCCTCGGGCATGGATGTGTGTGATGCCCTTAGGTTAGTTAGGTTTACGTATTTCTAAGTCTAGGGGACTGATGACCTCCCATGTCCCATAGTGCCTAGAGCCACAAATGTCTCTGCAGAAATAACAAGAGTTACGTGCGCCATTATAACCGTTGTGTTAAGGCTACTGTTTTGACTCACTCGTAGTGTGCTTTTCAGTCTAGAGTGACCAATTTGAGACCATTGCGGTAAAAGCGTAGATCAAAAAAGTAACGCACAAGTTGATTTCACTGGACGCATATCATCTGATTTTTGGAAAGTTACGATATTGCTGAGACAACGGGAGAGAATTGCCAGCAGTGAGAAATTATAGAGGAACGTGTTATCTGGAAATTATATCAAAATGAAATTCGACGAAAAAATACTTCCATGCCTAATGAATGGCCTAACTTCCGTTCAAATCGTTCAAATGGCTCTGACTACTATGGGACTTAGCATCTGAGGTTATCAGTCCCCTAGAACTTAGAACAACTTAAACCTAACTATCCTAAGGACATTACACACATCCATGCCCGAGGCAGGATTCGAACCTGCGACCGTAGCGGTCGCGCGGTTCCAGACTGAAGCGCCTAGAACCGCTCGGCCACCCCGGCCGGCCCTAACTTCCGTATCTCTCTCGCTCCGAGAAGACATGGAAAATCGTTATTCAAATTTTGGTCCTTGTTAATTTATAACCTATTCGATATATAAACTACCACAGTTGATTTGAATTACGCCTCTATGTGAAACGTTCGCTTCGTTCCTCGTGACGTGAAGCGTCTGCTGCCGGAATTCGCGCACTCTCGGCGCGACAGGCAAATCACGCGACGTATTGCTCCGAAGATTAATGGAAAATGTTTTTTAGCGAACCTGGATCACTTTTCTGTATCGCTGTACTTACAAAATAGCTTCGATGAGTGTTGGCATGACATCTGTCAAGATCTGACCGCTGCGTGGGAAACGTGCACCACTCACAGTCGATACACTGCCTCCGGCTGTTTCCCGACCAACTTCCACCGACAGGCTGCACCGACGCAAAGCAGGGCAACATTGCAAAGTCAGTAGGTCAGGCGTCACACAGAAACACCATACTTCTGCCTACTGATCTTGTACACGCACACAACTTTAGCCGTTGCTGTTGTTGTGGTTTTCAATGCGAAGACTGCCTTGATGCAGCTCTCCGCGCTATTGTATCCTGTGCAAGCCTATTCATCTCTGGAGTGGGAAGAGGAATTTCGCCTTATGCAACACACCTTTTTTCTGTTTTGTTTCACTCAGACACGTTTCAGCACATTTTGTGCTATCTTCCGTGGGTTGTTTTTTATTTTCTAACTGGAAAGTTGTTGTTACATATTAACACTTAGCGAAACTTTTGGTACACAATATTTAAAATTGTGAATGAATAATTGTTGTAAAATATTATAAATCATTTGTTCATAGTTCACAGTTGAGATATTTATTAACGACCTGATGCGCTATGTGTTGTTTATAACATTATGGCACTGTTCTATTTATAGCTAATTGGCAAAAGGGTGGAGGTATGCATTAGTTTACATACCTTACATGATACTATTGGACACTTATTTTGGTAGCTATTCCGCTGCACAATCTGCAACTTCTGATCTGCAAACAGCAAAACGGAGTACTATTGTAACAACGTACATCCACAACTTCTGTACTCTCCAAGAAAATCGGAAAATGACTAACCAGAATTTCACGTCCGCCCACGGGAACGCATATTCAAATTCTTTTAGGCTTGGTTTTCTTGGTCACTAAGGATTCCTAACTACCGATACTTCGATCCTGCGGGCTACCAATAAGAGTTGAAAAACTTTAAACAATCTAGTCTTTCAGCCAGTCAGCATTACGAGCAGAACTGAGACATTATCATTCACCATTTCCTTCTACAGCTAACAGCAGGTCTTTGAATAGTGCTGCTCCCTGCCAATACTTCTGGCAGGTTTATTTCCCATAGCTGCTGAGAATACCTTCCGCCATGCTACAGTAGCTGCAACCTAAGCCAGTCTAGTGGGCCCCAACCAAAAAGTACTTTAGAAGCTTTACGGGAAGACCTAACAATCAGCTGTAGGCTGAGCGACGTAGAGCTCCACTGAACGCAGCGTGCTGCCTTCTTCGTCGATAACATCGATAAGGAAGACTCCACCTATGCCAGGGAATGATACAGTACATCTGTATTGTGGCCATGCATTTACGTGAAAGCTTCCACTCTTTTGGGTACGACACTATACTTTACTCTCGTTGATTTATCTGGTTTCATAGTCATCTACTATCGTAACTGAAATTTTGATGATCACCATCTTTTGTAAAAGGAGCACGTGCCTGAGGAAACTGAATGAATGCCAAACAAATTAATGTAACTGACGAAGGAAAATTGTAGACAATTACGATCTTACGGATACCAGCCTTCGCTTAGACGAAGCATACAGGAAGAAGCGCGGACAGGTAACCAGATCGGCCATTATAGAGACCGAGCAGGAATTCCTACGCTGATTAGAACGAGTTGTTTGGAGGAATTACTCCGTTCCTAGTAGTCGCAATTTGGTACGGCTCTCCCTACTTTTCCGTGAATGGCCTGAGCGTTGCGTCGTTAATATTCATGGCTGGTAATTGCCGTGTGCCGCCGTCCCACCATTTGAATAATGTTGCAGCGAGGCTGGGCGTGCGTCCCGGGAAAATAACGAAGGCAGCCCCTACATCAAGAGCCGTCGCTTCCCGAGAAAACTGTAGGGTAAAAAAAAAAAGCACGTCACAGTGCTCCCTTCTCATTGCAGCCCAGTGGCTGCAGTTTCGAAACGCTCTTTACGATGACCTACTTGCATTCTCATTCATGGATCCGCCTCTCCATAAAAACTGAAAATGATTTTGCAATTTCTGGTCCAATGAAGGCGTAATCCGGCATCAAAATAGTACTCGAAGCCTACTTCGCAATACTGAGTTGCCGTCGTGTTGACACAGAAATTATTTAGAGCTGCTTTCCCTTGCTAGTAACAAATTCAATTTCTCGGCATTTTATATACGAGGCATTATACTGGGTGATTCAAAAAGAATACCACAACTTTAAAAATGTGTATTTAATGAAAGAAACATAATATAACCTTCTGTTATACATCATTACAAAGAGTATTTAAAAAGGTTTTTTTTTCACTCAAAAACAAGTTCAGAGATGTTCAATATGGCCCCCTCCAGACACTCGAGCAATATCAACCCGATACTCCAACTCGTTCCACACTCTCTGTAGCATATCAGGCGTAACAGTTTGGATAGCTGCTGTTATTTCTCGTTCCAAATCATCAATGGTGGCTGGGAGAGGTGGCCGAAACACCATATCCTTAACATACCCCCCCATAAGAAAAAATCGCAGGGGGTAAGATCAGGACTTCTTGGAGGCCAATGATGAAGTGCTCTGTCACGGGCTGCCTGGCGGCCGATCCATCGCCTCGGGTAGTAGGACTCTCCATACAGTTGATTGTGGAATTTGCAGCTCTCTGCTAGCTCTGCGAGTCGATTTTCCTGGGCTGCGAACAAATGCTTGCTGGATGCGTGCTACATTTTCATCACTCGTTCTCGGCCGTCCAGAACTTTTCCCTTTGCACAAACACCCATTCTCTGTAAACTGTTTATACCAACGTTTAATACACCACCTATCAGGAGGTTTAACACCATACTTCGTTCGAAATGCACGCTGAACAACTGTCGTCGATTCACTTCTGCCGTACTCAATAACACAAAAAGCTTTCTGTTGAGCGGTCGCCATCTTAGCATCAACTGACGCTGACGCCTAGTCAACAGCGCCTCAAGCGAACAAATGTACAACTAAATGAAACTTTATAGCTCCCTTAATTCGCCGACAGATAGTGCTTAGCTCTGCCTTTTGTCGTTGCAGAGTTTTAAATTCCTAAAGTTGTGGTATTCTTTTTGAATCACCCTGTATTTAAGGACGCACAACGTGTATTTCAGTCACTTAACAAGAACAGTATTTTTCCAAACTGCAACTACACTGAAGCGCCGTAGAAACTGGTGTAGGCATGCGTATTCAAATACAGATGTATGGAAACAAGCAGAATACGATGATGCGGTTGGGAACGCCAAACAAGACAAGTGCCTGGGGCAGTTGTTAGGTCGACTACTGCTGCCACAATGGCAGGTTATCAAAATTTAATTGTTTGAACGTGGTGGTATAGTCGACGTACGACCGATGGGACACAGAATCTCCGAGGTAGCGATGGAGTGGGGATTTTCCCATTCGACCATTTCACGAGTGTACCGTGAATATCAGGAATCCGGTAAAACATCAAATCTCCGACATCGCCGCGGCCAGAAAAAGATCATGCAAGAAGGAGGCCAACGACGAGAGAAGAGAATCGCTCAAAGTGACAGAAGTGCAAATTGCTGCAGATTTCAATGCTGGACCATCAATAGGTGTCAGCGTACGAACCATTCAACGATACATCATCGACATGGGCTTTCGGAGCCGAAGGACCGCTGTGTACCCTTGATGACTGCACGACACAAAGCTTTACGCCTCGCCTGGGCACGTAAACACCGACACTGGACTGTTGATGACTGGAAACATGTTGCCTGGTCGGACGAGTTTCGTTTTAAATTGTATCAAGTGGATGGACGTGTGCGGATTTGGAGACAACCTCGTGTATCCATGGACCGTGCCTGTCTATCGAAGATCATTAACTGCGAGATCACTGCGGCGGAAACAAGCGTCTATTGGTGGCTTTGGTGAACTGAAATGGAGTACTGCACAAACGTGGCGGTTGAGCGTGTGCAGTTATCTTCTTTAACTTAGCACAATATGTGTGACACGTGCCGCTCCCTCGCACATGGCATCGCAATGTACTTCCCTCCTCACGTTATTTATTCTGCAGATTTACTGTGTTGTATACAGTGTATGAGAACATGACGCTGCAAACTCAACGAATGTCTTTACGTCTGTAAATGTTTACACGTGTTGTCTGCTACGTAAGTTGTGTTGTAATATCCGAGAAAAAAGAATACTCATTCATGCCGCGATGTTCTTAGAACTTGTTATGTCATCTTTACGAACTCTTTGGACAAACAAAAAAGAAAAAAAACAAAGAAAGAAAGAAGTGCGCCAGTAGTGTAAATGATGCGAGAACTGTATTCCACTGAAAGTAATTGTAATCTCTCACGGAGAAGGATTTCCGAGGCGTTGACCTCTCGCTTTAGGAGCATTAATCAAATCAAAGCCTGGGGATGAATCGAAACTATGTTGGTTAGTAAAACAATACAGGTTTTACATCTACCTTTGTACTTAGTCACCTTATGGTGTGTGGCGGACTTATGGTATTTCTGCATTACTTCCCCCTTCATTATTCATTAGCGTTTTCTCTAATATCCCTAAATCCCGTAGGGCAAATGCCGGGATGGTACGTTTTAAGAGCACAGCCTATTATTTGTCACATTCTTCCCTAATCCGAGCCTGTCCTACGTCGCTAACGACCTCGTTGTCGACGGGTCGTTAAGCTCTAATGTTTCTTCCTTCCTTTGTTTCATTCGCGAACGGTGCGTGAGAACACCGACTGCAGGTAAGCCTCTTGACTTTGTCGTCGTGGTCACTTCGCGAAATGTAAATAGGAGAACTTAATATGTTGCCCTGACTTCTTAGAACCTCAGAAATCTCAATAGTAAACTTCCCAGTGATACACAATGCATGTGCTGTATCTTCTGCCACTACGTTTATCGAGCACCTACATAACGTTGTCGCGCTTGTTGAATGATTCACCTTATCTGGTTACGCTTTGCTACGGCTTGATAATGGTTTGTTGATCGAAATCGGTAGCATTGAGCATAAAAGTAAACAGCCGATGGTCATCGAGAATGAAGTTTCACAATTATCTGACAGCTGTAAAGCCCCACCTCGTCACAAATCTGTATTATCTGGTTACAGGTAAGCTCTATAACGCATGACCAGATATGACGAAACGCAGATCTTGCCAAGACAGACGAATAACTAAAAAAGTCCACTGTAGATGGCTTGACCACCTCAAATAACTTTTTGTCCATAAGAAAAATAGACGTATCAGCCAAATGCTTTTTAGCTACAAGCGAGACGTTAACCATTATGAATATTTTTCTGATAACTTAGTTCGTCACGAAGCTATGAACAGCAGTACGTCTTATTTTAAATAGGACCCTATGTTTTTAATGGGTACTGTAATTCCTCTCTTCAAGACCTGTTCAGAAACGTATCACAGTGTATCGTTCACGCAAGCATGACGTTATTAAAACGTAACACTCGATTAACTTTCACTCTCATGTACTAGCAGACAGCACAGGTAGACGGGGTGACGTAACTCGTCAACTTTGGTGGAGTGACAGTAAACGGAAGGAAACACAAGGAAAATGCGTAACGCCGGCCGGAGTGGCCGAGCGGTTAAAGGCGCTACAGTCTGGAACCGCACAACCGCTACGGTCGCAGGTTCGAATCCTGCCTCGGGCATGGATGTGAGTGATGTCCTTAAGTTAGTTAGGTTTAAGTAGTTCTAAGTTCTAGGGGACTTATGACCACAGCAGTTGAGTCCCATAGTGCTCAGAGCCATTTGAACCATTTTTTTGAAAATGCGTAACGGTCATTCAATGAGCCGTCCTCAGTTGATGGTTTGCGTGAGTGCAGCCTACACCGACGAAGAGAAAGTAGGATTTTTACTCATCTATAGGTGGTGTAAGACTGCGGAACAGAAACTGCAATAACGTTTCCTTATTTAAAGTGCCGGTAGACTACATACAAAAAATTTTCTATTACACTGTGGCACGGTGCTGCAGCAACCAGTTTCGAATTATTTCAGCATAAAAGCAGTCTTGGTTGAGTGGTTATTTAATCTCCGTAAGGCGTTCCACCCTTTTGGGGCTTCATCAGATTGTGTAAAAGTAGCTGGATATGTAACGCATCCGACATAAAGCCATTTGAAACGGAAAATGAACGTAAAAGTAACTGGGTATGTAATCCATATTCATAAAGACATATTAAACGTAAAAAATAAGTGCAGTATGAGTCATTACCATCCCAATGTCCATTATCTTGTAAGCGTGGCCGTATTTTGTGCTGCTATGGCGGAGTTAGCTTGTGTGCTCCAGGGCTACTTCACATTTTATATGTTTTTATGACGCACGGGTTACATATCCAGGTACTTTTGCGATCAATTTCGTATGGCTTTATGACGGATGTGTTAAATATCCAGGTGCCTTTGCACAATCTGATGATGCCTCAAAAACGTGGAACGCGTTATTGAGATTAAATAACTTCTCAACGGGTACTTCTTGTACAGTACTGTAGTACTTTTGAAACGATATATTGCATTTCTACCATCTCGTCGTTGGAGTATATTGTAGTGACTCAAACCTTCAACTGAAGACTGAGTGATCAGCAGGCTTTTTTTTACAACTCCATCAAATGAACGAGTTCGTACCTGCACTATGTACTAGTGCAGGAGAATCGAAGTCAGTTTCTTTTACGTTTTAATAATTCCATATGTAAGTTAATCGTACACGGCGATAAGTCTTTGTGCAGGATTTGAGGAGGAAGTGGAGTATCGAATAAAAAAAATTGACTGGTATTTTAAACATGACGTACTGCTGTTTACACTTTCGTAAACAACAAAGTTAAAAGAAAAATATTCCTACTGGTTAATGTCCCCCTGGTAGCTAAAGGACAATTGCTCAATACGTTTTTTATTTGCTTCTGGCCGAAAAGTTTTACGAGGTGATCGAGATACTGTACTAAAGGCGTAGCGCGTCTGAAACATAAATAAATATTACGAGGGTGGTTCGGAAAGTTCTCGGAACGGAACAGAAAAAAAGTAGTTACATCACTGAAACTTTTTTTATTTTTCAATGTAGTCTCCTTGTAGATTGATGCACTTAAATGGTTCAAATGGCTCTGAGCGCTATGGGACTCAACTGCTGAGGTCATTAGTCCCCTAGAACTTAGAACTAGTTAAACCTAACTAACCTAAGGACATCACACACATCCATGCCCGAGGCAGGATTCGAACCTGCGACCGTAGCGGTCTTGTGGTTCCAGACTGCAGCGCCTTTAACCGCACGGCCACTTCGGCCGGCTGATGCACTTAGTCCAACGATGTCCAGTGCCTTTGTCCCATCTCGAAAATGAGTTTCCTCCAGGCCTGCAAAATAGTTGTCAACTCCGGCTATCAGTTCTTCGTTTAAAGTGAATCTTCGTCCACCAAGAAAAATTTGCAGTTTTGGGAAGAGATGGAAGTCTGACGGAGCCATATCAGCTAAATAAGATGGGTCTGGAAACAATTCATACTTTTATTCACGTAATTTTGCCATGGCGACGGCACATGTGTGCGAGCGCACCCATCTTGCAGGTAATTTTTTCATTTCTAATTCTTCAGTTAATATGTGATATATCCTTTCAGATGACATCTGGCAAGCATGCGTAATTTCAAGCACTTTCTATCGGCAATCCTGTATGACCATTTTCTGCACTTTTGCAATGATTTCAGGAGTAGTGACACATCTTGGCCGACCACTGCGCGGATCACCATCTAAGCTCTCCCGACCAAATTTAAATTCATTTGTCCACTTGGCAACAGTTGAATATGAAGGAGGAGAGTCCCCCAGTGCATTCTGGAAATGGGGATGAATGTCCCTTGCTTTCATACCTTTCTTTACGAAGTACTTAATCACTGCTCGAATCTCGATTTTTTCCATCTTCGCCGCACGGTGTAGCCGCGCGGTCTAGGGCGTCTTGCCACGGTTCGCGCTGCTTCCCCCCTCGGAGGTTCGAGTCCTCCCTCGGGTATACCGTGTGTGTCTGTTGTCCTTAGCGTAAGTTAGTTTAAGTTAGATTAAGTAGTGTGTAGCCTAGGGACCGATGACCTCAGCTGTTTGGTCCCATAGGAACTTACTACAAATTTCCAAATTTTTTCCATCTTCGCAAATCACCACGCGGGAACAACAACAGAGCCACGTCACCGCCCATCTCTCTTCCAAGAGCACGTGTTTACGAGCAACAGTCCTATGAATATCACGTGAACAACTCGTTGCGCTAGCGCTGATCTCTCGTGGTGATTCTGACAACATTTCAAACCACCCTCAGAAGGAGAAAGGCGGTTGAAACCAGAAAACGAATATTTATATGAAACATCCCCTTAGAAAAATTAGTGAATTACTGTGCTGATAAACCTCTTACGTTATTTGATTTTCAAACAGCTGAGCAGAACTGAACGTACTCAGACATTTCTCTCTTTACTTATTCTGATCAACACTAAACTGACACACAATATTTTTGGAGCAACGCAATCTGACTTTCAATAATCCCTACAAAAGAATGGCCCTGACTAACAATAACCTATACCTTTCATGAATCACTTACCTCACAAAGATCTTCGTTACTCGAACTACTGCAATGCAGCGAGCGGCAACACTGTCAGCTAAATAAAAGATTCTATAGGCACAGTTAGCAAATGAAAGATTTTGATAGAGAACAATGTATTTATGTTAATAATATTCAAAAATCATATATATATACACTCCTGGAAATGGAAAAAAGAACACATTGACACCGGTGTGTCAGACCCACCATACTTGCTCCGGACACTGCGGGAGGGCTGTACAAGCAATGATCACACGCACGGCACTGCGGACACACCAGGAACCGCGGTGTTGGCCGTCGAATGGCGCTAGCTGCGCAGCATTTGTGCACCGCCGCCGTCAGTGTTAGCCAGTTTGCCGTGGCATACGGAGCTCCATCGCAGTCTTTAACACTGGTAGCATGCCGCGACAGCGTGGACGTGAACCGTATGTGCAGTTGACGGACTTTGAGCAAGGGCGTATAGTGGGCATGCGGGAGGCCGGGTGGACGTACCGCCGAATTGCTCAACACGTGGGGCGTGAGGTCTCCACAGTACATCGATGTTGTCGCCAGTGGTCGGCGGAAGGTGCAAGTGCCCGTCGACCTGGGACCGGACCGCAGCGATGCACGGATGCACGCCAAGACCGTAGGATCCTACGCAGTGCCGTAGGGGACCGCACCGCCACTTCCCAGCAAATTAGGGACACTGTTGCTCCTGGGGTATCGGCGAGGACCATTCGCAACCGTCTCCATGAAGCTGGGCTACGGTCCCGCACACCGTTAGGCCGTCTTCCGCTCACGCCCCAACATCGTGCAGCCCACCTCCAGTGGTGTCGCGACAGGCGTGAATGGAGGGACGAATGGAGACGTGTCGTCTTCAGCGATGAGAGTCGCTTCTGCCTTGGTGCCAATGATGGTCGTATGCGTGTTTGGCGCCGTGCAGGTGAGCGCCACAATCAGGACTGCATACGACCGAGACACACAGGGCCAACACCCGGCATCATGGTGTGGGGAGTGATCTCCTACACTGGCCGTACACCACTGGTGATCGTCGAGGGGACACTGAATAGTGCACGGTACATCCAAACCGTCATCGAACCCATCGTTCTACCATTCCTAGACCGGCAAGGGAACTTGCTGTTCCAACAGGACAATGCACGTCCGCATGTGTCCCGTGCCACCCAACGTGCTCTAGAAGGTGTAAGTCAACTACCCTGGCCAGCAAGATCTCCGGATCTGTCCTCCATTGAGCATGTTTGGGACTGGATGAAGCGTCGTCTCACGCGGTCTGCACGTCCAGCACGAACGCTGGTCCAACTGAGGCGCCAGGTGGAAATGGCATGGCAAGCCGTTCCACAGGACTACATCCAGCATCTCTACGATCGTCTCCATGGGAGAAAAGCAGCCTGCATTGCTGCGAAAGGTGGATATACACTGTACTAGTGCCGACAGTGTGCATGCTCTGTTGCCTGTGTCTATGTGCCTGTGGTTCTGTCAGTGTGATCATGTGATGTATCTGACCCCAGGAATGTGTCAATAAAGTTTCCCCTTCCTGGGACAATGAATTCACGGTGTTCTTATTTCAATTTCCAGGAGTGTATATATATATATATATATCAGTTCATGATATACAGTATTACAAATTTACTCTTTCTGATGGACACACGTCCAGATCGTCCGCTCTCAAAATTCTGCCATCTCTCTCCCCACATCCACCACTGCTGGGCCCGCAGCTCGTGGTCGTGCGGTAGCGTTCTCGCTTCCTACGCTCGGGTTCCCGGGTTCGATTCCCGGCGGGGTCAGGGATTTTCTCTGCCTCGTGATGGCTGGGTGTTGTGTGATGTCCTTAGGTTAGTTAGGTTTAAGTAGTTCTAAGTTATAGGGGACTGATGACCATAGATGTTAAGTCCCATAGTGCTCAGAGCCATCTGAGCCATCTGAACCACTGCTGGCGGCTCGCCTCCAACTGCCCAACCCTACGCGCTGTTCACATCGAACTGCCCAACACTACAATAGCGAATATTCCAACAATGCCAACCAGCCACAGACTGCAAACAGCACAGTCAGTGATTTTCATACAGAGCGCTACGTGGCGTTACCAACATAAAAACCTAAACAGCCTACTTACATATGTACTTCTTGAGAAAAATTCAGCACCATCAAATTTGTTAATGACTGCCGTGTTTGCTTCTCACCGCTGGTCGCTCTACTTAGAGGACTTACGAGACTCCGTACCAGCTGAAACAGAGAGGTCGTGGGGGAGGCGGATCAGCCGGACAGCTGTCGGATAGCGTTCGTGGCGCCGCCCACGGGCCAGAACAAAGGCTCCCGCCGCCGTGCTGTGCCGTGCTGGCCTGAGGCTCGCGAGTTCGCTGAACCGGCGCTCCGCCCCTGCCTGCTGAAAAAGCGGCGGCCCGCGCGCGGTCGCGAACCTGGCACCGCAGAGCAGCCGGCCTGCCCGACAGCCACGGCGCGCCTCTGCCCGGCCGCAGCTCTCGTGCGAGGCCGCCGGTCGACAGTAGCCGCGGCGGCGCTCCTCATTGACCCTCACTGCAGCTGTGCCATTACAGTGGCTCGTGGGCGATGCAGTAAACCCAACAGTCTCCAACTTACACCTGTTTACTCGCACTGTGTTAAAAACTCGACATCCACGTATGCTACACAGAAAACAGTTGCATCTCTACATACACAATTCTCCACAGAGAGGATCATTCTGAGACAAGTAATTTAATACAAGACGCACGGGGCCGCAAATGCCTGGAAATACCCCCGACATCGATGATAATACGTCACCGGATGACGTACCCCGCCGCACGTGCCGCGGTGGAGCTTATCGCTCTGTCGCACCTGTTCATCCCAATCCAAAAGAATTCACGTCGGTGTGGCTCCAGGCCTACGTTCGTGACTCTAGAGCTTGTGGCTCAGGGTTCGAGTCTTGTGTCTGGCAGGCAGTGACGAGGAATCGTGGTCCCCGTCAACTCCTTCCTCGTCCGAGCAGCGATATACGAAGGAAAAGCGCATTTATTCTGACGCGAATCAAGTAATCTCGCTCAGTAAATATATGCTAACGAAAGTCGCTTTTTCCAGTACATATCTACATCTACATCCATGCTCCTCAAGCCACCTGACGGTGTGTGGCGGAGGGTACCTTGAGGACCTCTATCGGTTCTCCCTTCTAGTCCAGTCTCGTATTGTTCGTGGAAAGAAGGATTGTCGGTATGCCTCTGTGTGGGCTCTAATCTCTCTGATTTTATCCTCATGGTCTCTTCGCGAGATATACGTAGGAGGGAGCAATATACTGCTCGACTCCTCGGTGAAGGTGTGTTCTCAGGGATCCGACACTGCTGAGCAGTATTCAAGCAGTAGGCGAATAAGCGTAGTGTAACCTATTTTCTTTGTTTTCGGAATGCATTTCCTTAGGATTCTTCCAATGAATCTCAGTCTGGCATCTGCTTTACCGACGATCAACTTTATATGATCATTCCATTTTAAATCACTCCTAATGCCTACTCCCAGATAATTTATGGAATTAACTGCTTCCAGTTGCTGACCTGGTATATTGTAGCTAAATGATAAGGGATCTTTCTTTCTATGTATTCGCAGCATATTACACTTGTCTACATTGAGATTCAATTGCCTTTCCCTGCACCATGCGTCAATTCGCTGCAGATCCTCCTGGATTTCGGTACAATTTTCCATTGTTACAACCTCTCGATGTACCACAGCATCATCCGCAAAAAGCCTCAGTGAACTTCCGATGTCACCCACAAGGTCATTTATGTATATTGTGAACAGCAACGGTCCTGCGACACTCCTCTGCGGCACACATGAAATCACTCCTACTTCGGAAGACTTCTTTCCATTGAGAATGACATGCTGCGTTCTGTTATCTAGGAACTCTTCAATCGAATCACACACTTGGTCTGATAGTCCATACGCTCTTACTTTGTTCATTAAACGACTGTGGGGAACTGTATCGAACGCCTTTCGGAAGTCAAGAAACATATATTAGGAAAACTCATAAGTAGTTTCTTACAACAATATTAGAACGTCAGAAACCGATCATTTTAATAAATAAATGAATAACATTTAAGCTAACGTAAATGTACGAAGGACTACCAAATATCGCGAATGCAAGTACGAGGTACAGGCGGCGCCAGACGCCGACAGCATACCTTCCGATCTCGTTCTGTAGTAAGCCCACGCTCTCAGACAGTCGTTAGTTGTCACTTAATGTTGGTATTATCAGTTTATCGTGTTCAATAAATAACTCCATCATAATGGCACCCCTTTTGAACGTTACTCCGAATAATACAGCTTTCCGCTTCATCACTTACAATCAGAGGAAGTAGAATCGGACTTTGCAGGGAACACGTAGACCCTGATACTGCTTCTGCGAGGGGCATAAACTTGTAGATCTTTTGGGCGAAACCGGTAGAAATATTCGTACACGACGACTCACCAACATTGTCCGAGGACGGACTGTCTTAATCTCCGCAAAACTCGGATGGAAAAGCACGGCCAGTCACTCTGTACGCCTGTTACACTCGTACTGTGATCTACGGACTCACTGGCTAAAGTGATACATTTCTGAAGGTGTAAGAGTGGTGGGATTGTTGCGGGCTGCTACGGTAGTGGTGGTGTCGCCCGCCGTGGCCCGGATGCGGCTGGGAGCTGGAGGGCCTCGAGTTGAGCGCCGCCTTCCGGGCTCTCAGCCCACAGAACGCGATGCGGGCGCGGGGATGCGACACGACAGCCGGCGCCCCCCCCCCCCCCCCCCCCACGTGGCGCGCTCAACAGCCCCTCCCTCCGAGAGCGGTCCTGCAATGAGGGCTGGCCGGCGGATTTCGGCTGTCAAATTTCAGCCCACGTAAACGCTCCACCTCGTTTGAATCGTAATGTGGTTCCCACGTCGGTACTCGGTTTTTGAACTGTTGTTGAATGTAGACGACGAGTATGGGGCTGACCGACAGGTTATTCATTTCGTTTATTTAACTGAACAGTAGCGCTTATTATTGTAAGTACGCTGTTTATGTTTTCATATTGGCAACGTTACGTAGCGCTCTGTATGAAAATCACTGGCTGTGCTGTGTGCAGTCTGTGGCTAGTTTGCATTGTTGTGTGCCATTGTAGTGTTGGGCAGCGGCAGCTGGATGTTAACAGCGCGTAGCGTTGCGCAGTTGGAGGTGAGCCGCCAGCAGTGGTGGATGTGGGGATAGAAATGGCGGAGTTTTGAAATTTGTAAGACTGGATGTCAATTATGACTATTAAGGCAAATACATTGTTTGTTCTCTATTAAAATCTTTCATTTGCTAACTATGCCTATCAGTAGTTAGTGCCTTCCGTAGTTTTAATCTTTTATTTAGCTGGCAGTAGTGGCGCTCGCTGTATTGCAGTAGTTCGAGTAACGAAGATTTTTGGTGAGGTAAGTGATTTGTGAAAGGTATAGGTTAATGTTAGTCAGTGCCATTCTTTTGTAGGGATTTTTGAAAGTCAGATTGCGCTGCGCTAAAAATATTGTGTTTCAGCTTAAACACAGTCTTGTACAATTTTTCTAAGGGGACGTTTCATTATCTTTATTAGATGGTAAGATGCATATCAATGTACTGGGTGATCAAAAACTCAGTATAAATTTGAAAACTGAATAAATCACGGAATAATGTAGATAGAGAGGTACAAATTGACACACATGCTTGGAATGACATGGTGTTTTATTAGAACCAAAAAATACAAAAGTTCAAAAAATGTCCGAGAGATGGCGCTTCATCTGATCAGAATAGCAATAATTAGCCTAACAAAGTAAGACAAAGCAAAGATGATGTTCTGTACAGTAAATGCTCAATATGTCCACCATAATTCCTCAACAATAGCTGTAGTCGAGGAATAGTGTTGTGAACAGCATTGTAAAGCATGTCCGGAGTTATGGTGAGACATTGGCGTCGGATGTTGTCTTTCAGCATCCCTGGAGATGTCGGTCGACCACTATACACGTGCGACTTCAGGTAAGGCCAAAGCCAATAATCGTACGGACTGAGGTCTGGGGACCCGGGAGACCAAGAATCACGAAAGTGGCGGCTGAACACACAATCATCACCAAACGACGCGCGCAAGAGATCTTTCACGCATCTAGCAATTTTTTTTTTTTTTTGTTCTAATAAAATCCCATGTCATTCCAAGCATGTGTGTCAATTTCTACCTCTCTATCTACATTATTCCGTGGTTTGTTAAGTTTTCAAATTTATACTGACTTTTTGATCACCCGGTATATCTGCTTAATTAATAAAGTCGATCTGCTTGGCAGAATCAAACACTCTATGTAGTTGCTCATTTTCTAAACTATTATCCTCCCTCTCCCTCTTTTACCTACAGGCTATCTTACACAATCGATGTCTGATCACGAAACTTTCGTTGGTGCTGTGTACTGGAATATGAATGCATCACTACTCATTAAAAATTCTCTAGATATCCTGAACATCCAATATGGTGCAGCACAATAACCTAAGGACATCACACAACACCCAGTCATCACGAGGCAGAGAAAATCCCTGACCCCGCCGGGAATCGAACCCGGGAACCCGGGCGTGGGAAGCGAGAACGCTACCGCACGACCACGAGCTGCGGACAAACGTAAGACATATAGTGTAAAGACGTCCATCACTGATCGATTACTGTGTTGATGAAAAACCACTGGAGACAGAAACAACCCTAAAATAGGCAGGAGCAACTGTCCGGAGCGACCTACAGTGCAATGACCTCATCAAACAGACTGTAAGAAAAGCAGATGCCAGGCTGAGATTCGATCGATAAATCTCAAGCAGATGTAATTCATCAAGGAAAGAAGTATCTAACAAAACGCTTCTTCTACCGATTGTTCAGTATTTTTCATCTGTCTGGGATCCTCATCAAGTAGGATAGACAGAACGTGAAACCACGTAGCTATTACATCACGTCACTTTTTTGGCTGTGGATAACTATACTCTTTCCTTTTGTGAGGCGTGCTTTCATTTATGCTATTACGCGTCCCTAAGATTTTGTATACGGATCGTCTTTGGTTTCTTTAAATGTTTGTAACCTCCCCACAAAAATGTAAGAGAAAATTATTTTTAAATGACAATATTCATCGTGCTAAGTGTAACCTCCCCGTAATTATTTTTAGATGATATGAATAGAATATAAAAATGCAAATAGTGCCAAATGTTAGCTTCCCACAGTAATAAAAGTTAATGATAATAAAAATGTGCAAAAATGCTAAGTCTCCACAAAATTAACGTTAAGATTAACCTGCTAAATTTTATAAGGGTAGCTGCGCTAACCTTAAGCCCTGTGCGATAATCTTAAGTCCCTACAAAATTAACGTTAACATTAACCTGATAAATTGATTCTGGGAGGAAAAGCAAGGGAAATATTGTTTCAATTGTAATGATTATTTTCTTAAAAGATTGGTTTGAGAACAAAATTATTATTGGGGCAATTCTTGAACAAATTAGTTACAGTTAATTTACATTACATTATCAAATGTGCGCAATGCTGCTTCATTACCTTATTTAAAATATATACCTCGTCCTGAACCTTGACCAGAGGGCCATGTCGACGCCCGCCGACTCCTCACACACAACTGCGACTATCTCGCGCGCTACTAGCACGAACCAACTACATGCTCTCGCGACTCGCTACGTACAACAACTTTCTCGCAACTGCACTGCACTCTCGCGCGGTCAAGCGCAGACTAGGAACGGTAAATAACTCTCTGGTCAGAGATTCTGTCATGCCTCGCCATCGCTGCTACATAACATACGTGTTTCATGTTTTAAAACGGCAAAATGCTTTCGCATGTTGTTGTTTGTACGTATAGCCGGATAAAATATTTCTGTTCATTTAGACGCAACTAATTTAAAAGAAAATTTGTTTCAGCTGCTGTATTGCAACTGGAGAATCGGGACTTTCGGCTCGGTGGCTCAGTGGCAAAGTTTTAGAGTAGTGATGCAAGAAGCCAGTAGTCGAGCTGGGTCACTTGCAGGATTTTTACCTGTCACTTGTCTCTTGTGTCACTAGCTGCTCCACCGTGGTTCGAAGGCTACGTGGTATGACTGGCTGGATTAGTCAATTCAGAAGGTCGGAAGAAGGCAATGGCGTGCGACATCCAAAAGGACCGCGCCTTGTAAATATTTTTGTTTTTCCTCTTTTCTGAACCACTTTTAAAAAAAAGCGCCTCAAAACTTTGTTCTCGAATCGGACAAATTCTTATCCGTGCACGATCTGGCAGAAACCGCTTATCCTTCGTGGCTATAGCTGGAACTACAAGTGTGACCGAGATACAAAGTGCAAGAAGAATGAAACGTTGCCCGCTGAAACGGGTGCAGCGTGTTGTGAGTGAGTGTGGACATTGCGCGTGTAGGGAGAGTAACCAGATCGCTGAGGCGCAGCTTGGGGCGTGTAGTGGATGGACAGGCGAGGCAGCAGCTTGCAACTGGAGAGCCTCGGCCGGCGTGCGCAGACCGCAGGCCACAGGCCGCAGCCTCCAGCACCCACCTTGCAGGCTCCAGGCTCCAAGCTCCAGGCCAGCCCAGCGGCCGCAGCTGCCACTGCGTGTGCCGGCGACCCCGGCACGGCGTTCAAGTTTCACCCGCACAGCCCAGCTCAAGGAGATAGGTGGGAGGAGGGGGGGGGGGGGACGCCAGGAGATCGGCGCACACACTCGCAGTGCACTGTTTCATGACCGTGACACTCCAGCACTCTAGGCTAGAGTAATTTCACATTTAAGCGAAAAAAAATGGCTCTAAGCACTATGGGACTTAACATCTGAGGTCGTCAGTGCCCTAGAACTTAGAACTACTCGAACCTAACCATCCTAAGGACATCACACACATCAATGCCCGAGGCAGGATTCGAACCTGCGACCGTAGCAGCAGCGCGGCTCCAGACTGAAGCGCCTAGAACCGCTCGGCCACAGCGGCCGGTCGTATAAGCGAGAGAGAAAATAAAATTACGGCTGCGCCCCAAGGAAGTGTAATAGTACCTCTAATTTTGTGAATATGCGGCATGTCTCAACTAATTTTGCCACCTCATAAATTTCCAAAATTAAACAAAATGTGAGAAACGCAATTGACCGTGGACCATGGACCTATGTCAGGGCTCACAAGGTGGACAGAAATGCACAATCGCAAGTCCACAAACATCAGTTTCAACACAAGGTTACCTTTTTAAATGGCACATACATATTTTTTCTTTTTTTCTCTTTGTCTTGAGTCATCAGTCTTCTACATCTACATCCATACTCCGCAAGCCACCCAACGGTGTGTGGCGGAGGGCACTTTACTCGCGTATGGTTCGCGGGAAGAAGGACTGCCGGAAAGCCTCCGTGCGCGCTCGAATCTCTCTAATTTTACATTCGTGATCTCCTCGGGAGATATAAGTAGGGGGAAGCAATATATTCGATACCTCATCCAGAAACGCACCCTCTCGAAACCTGGACAGCAAGCTACACCGCGATGCAGAGCGCCTCTCTTGCAGAGTCTGCCAGTTGAGTTTGCTAAACATCTCCGTAACGCTATCACGCTTACCAAATAACCCTGTGACGAAATGCGCCGCTCTTCTTTGGATCTTCTCTATCTCCTCTGTCAACCCGACCTGGTACAGATCCCACACTCATGAGCAATACTCAAGTATAGGTCGAACGAGTGTTTTGTAAGCCACCTCCTTTGTTGATGGACTACATTTTCTAAGGACTCTCCTAATGAATCTCAACCTGGCACCCGCCTTTCCAACAATTAACTTTATATGATCATTCCACTTCAAATCGTTCCGCACGCATACTCCCAGATATTTTACAGAAGTAACTGCTGACTGGTTTTATGCGGCCCGCCAGGAATTCATCTCCTGTGTCAACCTCTTCGTGAGTAGCACTAGCAACCCACGTCCTTTGTTATTTGCTGGATATATTCCAGTCTCTGTCTTCCTTTACAGTTTCTGTCCTCTACAGGTCCCTCTAGTACCAAGGAAGTCATTTACTGTAGCAGCAGCATCGTGGAGGTTTAACATTTAACCGAGCTATCCTGGATTGGGATGTGTCTAGGTTGATATCCAGCGGGCACACAGTTTTTAGTTATCTAGATAGGTCTAGTTAGCTTTGTTATTCTGTTACCGCCGAAGTTAATATTTTCACTCTGTCAGGTGTTTGGCCACTTTCGGCAAATGCGTTAATTTCATAGAAAGCGACCTCATTTTAGGGTTTCATTTCTCTGATTCGCATTTTAATTTCCGACACTCCAGTATCAAACCGCAAGTCAACAGGTCATATAAGTCATTAACGGAGTGCCGGTATTGTCGCTCAGAAGACGGGATGAGCCGTAGTGCTGAGGTCAGTTCCGCACACATTCCGTGGGATCGTTAACAGGAGAAGCGCTTCCTTTTATCGAGTGCCGTTCACCTCTGGCACGGGCAGACAAAGGCGACCGACTACCAAGGCCCGTGAAGAGGAATAGCTGGCGTGCCGCGCCCGCCATACGGCCTGTGATGAAGAAGCGCCCCGGAATGCAACCTGCCTCGCGGTTTTTTGCGTGCCTCCAAGTTCCGCGGCCGCGCAGTCTCGTTAAGCGCGTGTTGTCGCGGACACCAATGCGGTCGCAGCCCCCGTTCTGGAGGCGTGCTCCAAACACAGCCCCTCACAACACTACGTTTCCTCTTCACGACGATTATTACAAGGCAGCTACGTAACGCGATATCAAAAGACGATCGCATTCTGCGCGCTCGAAACAAAGTGCACAACTTGAATGTGGTTTTACAAATAAAAACACGTCAAACGGAAAATACTGTGTGTCAATGCAGAACAGGCACCGACCGACCGCCGTGTGATTCTCAGCCAATATTCGTCGCTGGATACGGATATGGAGGGGCATGTGATCAGCACACCGCTCATGTCAACGCAGCGCAATTTGTTAAAAAGAACAATCGCTTGAGTCTAGAAGAACGCATGAAATAACGTAGTCAAAACGTTATAATTGCATAGGCTTCCGCGGCCAGAGACAGACGACATAAAAGTTTTCTGGGTGTGATATCGCGTCATAATGTATAAAACAACTGCTGTTGGAGAGAAACCAACGTTTCGGCCGCGGTTGCAGCGGCCTTCTTCTGGGTCTAGTTTTATACACTAACACGCTGTACCATACCTAGAAAACTTTTGTGTCGACTAAAAAGACGTACCAAAAATACGTTTACATATGAGAACTGTTTATCATCTGTTGTTGACTGCGATTGTTACAGTGACCACTGAAGATACTTTCAATAAAGAGAAAGGCGTGTGGTCGAAATAATGCTTTATACAATCGCAAAGATGGAATAACTCCCATACTACTTGTATGATGTGGCTGCAAACGAGAGATCTCAAAAAGCAAAAATACGACGTGCGCAAATGAGCAAATTGTTTTCGGCTGTATCGTATAGATTACTCTTGTATGTTAGGATTACTATTTTCGTACACTTGCTTGGCCGCGCGGGATTAGCCGAGCGGTCTGAGGCGCTGCAGTCGTGGACTGTGCGGCTGGTCCCGGCGGAGGTTCGAGTCCTCCCTCGGGCATGGGTGTGTGTGTGTGTGTTTGTCCTTAGGATAATTTAGGTTAAGTAGTGTGTAAGTTTAGGGACTGATGGACTTAGCAATTAAGTCCCATCAGATTTCACACACATTTTTTTGAACATTTGCACACTTGCTTGAAAAGAATATTTGCCATGCTTTGGCGAAGACGGAGGAACGACAGGGGACTCTCTAAGCGTATAGCATGTCTTCTTCGTCCTTCTGTTCTCGTACTTTTCCGTCTACATCCAACTGCTTACAGCAAAGTCTGTACGTAACGCACATATGAAAAGGAGGTAGGCTGGTGTAACTTGTGGAGAAACGAAGACACTGCAAAACACAGAGGTATGCAAGACCGATCATTCTCGACCGCCGAATATGCGCTGGAACGCCGATGCCTGTCTTTCTTTGCCTGTCCTACTGTCAAAGAATCAACCATACAGGCTTCGTAGCCTACTTGAAAGCTTCAAGTTGCTACGCCGCCACACTCACCCCCTTTCAGACCCTGCGAACCCCTAGGCTGCAGGCTTTCATGCGGGATCGTTATAAGGCCGATTAAGTGGACAGTACAAACGCGACCACTTGTGAGCGGTGGAGCAGCTCGGTGCGTTGTTAAATGTGGGAAACGGGGATCCTCACCCGCATCTTGCGGCAAGCAGCCCCTCACAGAAACAGCCGCAGTCCGAGGTGGCAGCTCGCGCCCTGTCTCACTCTCATATTCCCTCCTGATTCGTTCAAAGGAGTAATGGCCGAGTATCTAGCAGGTCATTATCGTAATACTGCCTCACCTGGGTACTATCCCAGACTTGCAGTGCGCAGGTGTTTGAAACACCGTTACTCTGTACTTAACCTGCTTACTGTACGAGGTGCATTCAAGTTCTAAGGCCTCCGATTTTTTTTCTAATTAACTACTCACCCGAAATCGATGAAACTGGCGTTACTTCTCGACGTATTCGCCCTGCAGAAGTACACATTTTTCAAAGCACTGACGCCATGATTACGTGGTAGCGGCGAAGGCTTCTTTAGGAGTCTGTTTTGACCACTGGAAAATCGCTGAGGCAATAGCAGCATGGCTGGTGAATGTGCGGCCACAGAGAGTGTCTTTCATTGTTGGAAAAATCCAAAAGTCACTAGGAGCCAGGTCAGGTGAGTAGGAAGCATGAGAAATCACTTCAAAGTTGTTATCACGAAGAAACTGTTGCGTAACGTTAGCTAGATGTGCGGGTGCGTTGTCTTGGTGAAACAGCACACGCGCAGCCCTTCCCGGACGTTTTTGTTGCAGTGCAGGAAGGAATTTGTTCTTCAAAACATTTTCGTAGGTTGTACCTGTTACCGTAGTGCCCTTTGGAACGCAATGGGTAAGGATTACGCCCTCGCTGTCCCAGAACATGGACACCATCATTTTTTCAGCACTGGCGGTTACCCGAAATTTTTTTGGTGGCGGTGAATCTGTGTGCTTCCATTGAGCTAACTGGTGCTTTGTTTCTGGATTGAAAAATGGCATCCACATCTCATCCATTGTCACCAGCGACGAAAAGAAAGTCCCATTCATGCTGTCGTTGCGCGTCAACATTGCTTGGCAACATGCCACACGGGCAGCCGTGTGGTCGTCCGTCAGCATTCGTGGCACCCACCTGGATGACACTTTTCGCATTTTCAGGTCGTCATGCAGGATTGTGTGCACAGAACCCACAGAAATGCCAACTCTGGAGGCGATCTGTTCAACAGTCATTCGGCGATCCCCCAAAACAATTCTCTCCACTTTCTCGATCATGTCGTCAGACCGGCTTGTGCGAGCCCGAGGTTGTTTCGGTTTGTTGTCACACGATGTTCGGCCTTCATTAAACTGTCGCACCCACGAACGCACTTTCGACACATCCATAACTCCATCACCACATGTCTCCTTCTACTGTCGATGAATTTCAACTGGTTTCACACCACGCAAATTCAGAAAACGAATGATTGCTCGCTGTTCAAGTAAGGAAAACGTCGCCATTTTAAGTATTTAAAACAGTTCTCATTCTCGCCGCTGGCGGTAAAATTCCATCTGCCTTAAGGTGCTGCCATCTCTGGGACGTATTGACAATGAACGCGGCCTCATTTTAAAACAATGCGCATGTTTCTATCTCTTTCCAATCCGGAGAAAAAAAATCGGAGGCCTTGGAACTTGGATGCACCTCGTATTCGGAGCTTTGCCTCAACTGGAGTCTCGGGAAAAGAAGGATAGGAAGTTGGAACTGAAGCGTCTGTAAATGCACAGTACAAATCAAAAATTATTTAATTCTCTGATGCACATAATGCTCGATGGAGTCGCGTACTCGCAAATACATCAGATAATATCGAAAACTGCACATAAATTAGGAGCAATATTGTAAGTAGGCTGTATAGGTTTTCTTATTGGTATCGCCACGTAGCGCTCTGTATGAAAATCACTGGCTGTGCTGTGTGCAGTCTGTGGCTAGTTTTGCATTGTTGTCTGCCATTGTAGTGTTGGGCAGCTGGATGTTAACAGCGCGTAGCGTTGCGCAGTGGGAGGTGAGCCGCCAGCAGTGGTGGATGTGGGGAAGTGAGATGGCGGAGTTTGAGAGCGGATGATCTGGACGTGTGTCCATCAGAAACAGTACATTTGTAAGAATGGATGTCATGAACTGCTATATATATTATGACTTTTGAACACTATTAAGGTCAATACATTGATTGTTCTCTATCAAAATATTTCATTTGCTAACTATGCTATCAGTAGTTAGTTCCTTCAGTAGTTTGAATCTTTTATTTAGCTGGCAGTAGTGGCGCTCGCTGTATTGCAGTAGTTCGAGTAACGAAGATTTTGTGAGGTAAGTGATTTGTGAAAGGTATAGGTTAATGTTAGTCAGGGCCATTCTTTTGTAGGGATTTTTGAAAGTCAGATTGCGTTGCGCTAAAAAATATTGTGTGTCAGTTTAAGCACAGTCATGTATAATTTTTCTAAGGGGACGTTTCAATATGACTACTTAAAAATGAAAAAGGCTTCCACAAGAGACAGTGCAAAAAGCGAAAACAACTGCAAGGTACAGAAGCTGAGTAAGACTCAGTACATATGACTGACAGCGTAGTTCATTAGCACCACGAAGACAAAACAAGCCTGGACAGTTTCAACAAAACGAAATGACATCTTTAATTTTGTTTACACTCAATAGTAAAGTGCCAAGCATGTATCTATCCACAGGTAACGCGTTCGATCTCAATCAGTCCTAGGATTTTTATCTGTCACTTAATGTTTTCGCGTCTAGCAATGTTTGTTGACGGGAAAAATGCCGAGTTGCACAATGGTTCGGAGTCCACGTTAAGCTGCAGTTCCCCCCTACAACGAGCTGGGTAAGTCTGTTCAGAGGTAGGAAGAGGACCAAGACATGGCAGCTCTGATAGGACCAAAGTTGTATAATAAAGTACAGATAACAATCTTCGGATTGATTCAGCTTTACCTTCCGTTTTACGCGTCTCCAGATAATCGAGATCACAAGCCGGGTGACGATAGAGACAGTGGGCGAATGCCTCTCTCGCCGTGGGCCACGTTTTGCGTCCGTCATCGCTAGCAAAGAACAGTCCCGTAAGTGAAAGAAAAAACAAAATCAAGATTCGCGAGACAAACTTAATTTACACATCATGCGCTTATTTATGAAAAGTTGAAGCGAAAAGTAAATGATTTTCGCCAAAACGTATCCTCAAATAGGCCTATACCACGTGTGATTTAGAACCATAACACAAGTGACAGTCACTTCAATACAAGAACAAAGACAGGCGATTAATATAGAACGAAAAAAATGGCGGTACGTAAAACAGAAGTTGCCAAAGGGGCTTTGGGGACACCGGGACCTTAGCTGAAAATCTCGACTATTTGGAAAAATGCATGGCTAATGTGAACCCTAAATTCGTGTTGTGTATATTCAAATGACGACTAATGCTAACAAGGGAGACTGACGTGGGAAAACTGATGCTTTAGATATGAGATGTTCATAAATAATACTGTTGACGAGTCCTTCCTTTATATACAACCAAATAAAACGTGCTTTTGGACCTTGTCTTCACCACAGGGAAGACGATATGATTTTGTTGTATGAATCGACCATGACTGGATTCCCTGTTGGATATAATAATCATGAACTCTCCTCCGCAGTTGAGACCACGGTAGCAATACGAGTATTTTTTTGGTGTTACCATGGTGTAGCGCTTTTCACTTGTTGCCTGCGAGACCCGCCATTATTTGTCGCTCTCTTTTCTTACGACATGCTTTATTTTGTGGATAAATTCTCCCGGTGGTATTTGTTGTTGTTTCTTCGCGTCATTTTAAGCTGACTGTTGAAACCGCTAACAGTAATGTTTCTGAGATAACCGATTTTCGGTTTTTTATTCTTATTATTACCTGTCATAAACGTAGAAATGAAATAAAAACTGAAAAATTTTGACTCTCTCTGTTTCACGATACCGAGAATCAAAATCTTCAAATGTGTGTGAATTCCTGAGGGACCAAACTGCATAGGTCATCGGTCCCTAGACTTACACAGTACTTAAACTAACTTATGCTAAGAACAGCACACACACCCTTGCCCGAGGGAGGACTCGAGCCTCCGGCAGGAGGGGCCGCGCAATCCGTGACATGGCGCCTCTAACCACGCGGCCACACCGCACGGGGAGAATACATTAAATTAAATATGCGAATAAAAGAAAACTTAGTACATCTACCGTTCGCTCGCTGCTATGCTCGAAAAGTGGAAAGTGGTTGAATACTACAAAAAAATCACCAATATTCTCCTGTTGATTCCAATTATTTGAAACTCTACTCAAAAATCATATTGTAATCGGAATTCATACCAGTATTTGGGCATTACTAACAGTCAGTGCTAAAGGGTGAAAACCGAGGTTAAAGAACTCTGTTTTTCATATTATGTAAACTGAAGGAGGAGGGGAAGGGGGAGAGAGAAATTAAAGCGAAGGGACTATTGATGTCAGCTGCATCTGGACTTAATGCGGAATCACCAGTGTTTCGCACATGTCCGAAACAACACACACCATGCGTTCCTATAATGTATTTTCTGTGTTAATTTGTCCATCTTCAACAGCTACAAGCAGATAAAGGCACCAGATCAGCTACTTTCTGTTTTTATTGTATGCAGTGAATGAACTGTTGTCAAGTTTTTAGTTTCATAATTTCCTACTTCTTTCATTATTTCATAGAAATAGCAGACACATCTTTAATCTTATGAAGCAAAGGAAGCTTTGTAAGTCTACTTCACTGCTGGATTACTTCGTAAAAATATTTTCACACTAGATTTGATGCCACTCTGGAATACAACTGATGTCCGGCGATGACAGCGAAAACCAGCCGTACAGGCCATGTGGTGCAAAGTCTTGTACAGTGCATGATGTACACTCGTGCCTTAATACACGATACACGCCAGCAGCAATGCTGCATCAGTTCTTATGTGGTTGCTGTTGTTTCAGTGGGCATTGCGATTAAAATGGCACTGATCGCTTTTTTCATTTTGTGTAATAACGCAATATTTCAAACCAATGCAAATTTTACGAATGAAAATTACTACTTTTTTAAAAAACAGTACATTTGAAAACGATAAATTTTAGCGCTGCTCTTTGGCTAATTGATATTTCGGTGTTTTACTCGGTTAGCAGTAAAAATAAAAACACCTGTTATAGTAGAAGACAAATAAATGCCGAAAAATACCGGTTATTGAGAACTGAAATACCGGTACTGGTGTAAACCGGTCGATTTTTCCATTCCCTAATTTATAGTCGCTCTGCACCTATTGCTCACAATCAAGTTGGCTAGTGGATGGTTTGAGACGTGACGTTATAATCTTTGCTACTCTCTTCCAAAGTCATACGACGTTAAACTTTAGTACGAAAAACAATACCAACTCACTTCATATGTTAATTCTAGTCGTCTTTATAAGCGTTGTGTTTAGTTGGCAGCTTGTGCGTGGTTTACCTTGTGCTGCCATTCGCCGACCTTCCGAGACGCTACACGTATTTCGCGGCGCAGCCGAGGTCAGGAAGCGCTCCGTGACGTGAGGTCAGGGTCTGTTGTGTTGGAAGGCGGCGGGGGGGGGGGGGGGGGGGGCGCCGCCGCCTGTTGAGCACGCTCTGCTACGGCCACTTGTTGCGCGCCGCGGCGGCTCGTCGGCGGCGTGGGTGGGGCACACACTATACGTGCCGCAGCGTGCCGTGAGCGGCTGCCGGCTTCTAACGGTGCCCAGTCGGCCGCACGGTCAGCGGCTTCCAGCACGTCGCCCACCTGTACGAGGTTTGCCACCGGCGTTGATGTTTTGCAAGCAAGTTGTTTGGTCAGAGATGGATCCCAGTAATGTTCCATCGGGTTTGTACCAAGCTTACTTGGTGGCCAACACATGAACCTAACGTCAGTGGCGTGCCCCTCAAACCACTATAGCATGTTTCTGACGTTGTGACACGAAGATGCCGTGACCGCCGGGGAAGAGATCGAGCGTGAAGTGGGGCATATGGTCCGCAATAACGTTCTCGTAGCAGAAGGCGACACAATCACGAATAAAACAAATCAAATGGTTCAAACGGCTCTGAGGACTATGGGGCTTGAAATCTGAGGTCATCAGTCCCCTAGACTTAGAACTACTTAAACGCAACTAACCCAAGGATATCACACACATTCCATGCCCGAGGCAGGATTCGAACCTGCGACCGTAGCAGTAGCGCGGTTCCGGGCTGAAGCGCCTAGAACCGCTCGGCCACTGCGGCCGGCTATGCGTGGTTCTTCTAAACAATGTTTTCCCTTGCTTAGATGACTCACTGATGACAAATCCAGTGACGTTTGTTCGCACGCTATCGTTCTCATGTCAGTTTGATTGATATTGGTAACTCAGTGTCAATTCGTATTACCAGACACTTGACCCCAAACACAGTTACGGTGCGAAATGTGTTTGCCTGTAAAGGGAAACCGGAGTTGGTGCCACCAGTTTCGCGATACAGTTAAAACTGAAAGGAGATGTATGGCACGAGGAGAGAGTGTGATGTGAGCAAAGTGATTCACTTGCAGCGCGCCGCGGACGCCTCCTCCGGAAGCAGACGCCGCTGCCTTGACATTTGCTGCCCGCCTCATTCAGAGCGAGGCCGCGCACCAGCCGGCTGTCTTGTTTGCTCCTCACAGGGATGCTCCTCCTGCCTCCGCCTCTCCGAATAGCAGAAATGAGGGCAGGACATGTGTTCGTCATTTTATAACGCATTCCTTAGTCTTGACCTAACGTGTCGATTATATACGTGCAACCCCAACTGGTCATCTTTGTTTACGTCCAGTATCTTTACGTCATACACTTCAGGAAAATATGAAGATGAGGACTGCACATCAGAAGCATTTTCTTACCTACCGAGTGCCTTTGAACATCACGCATCAAGTGACATTCCACTTCCCCGGTTCCAGGACAACAATTAATGTTATACGGACTTAATGACAACAGATTGCGTGGACTTATATTGCGACTTCCGGTCTGATATTAATACTTGTCAGTGCTTCCTTCTTCTTCTTCGTCTTGCTCTTCTACATCCTCATTTATATCTACATCCACACTCCTCATGCCACGCAACGGTGTGTGGCGGAGGGCACTTTACGTGCCACTGCCTTGGCCTCCGTTTCCTGTTCCTGTCGCGTATGGTTCGCGGGAAGAACGACTGCCGGAAAGCCTCCGTGCGCCCTCGAATCTCTCTAACTTTACATTCGGGGTCTCCTCGGGAGGTATAAGTAGGGGGAAGCAATATATTCGATACCTCATCCAGAAACGCACCCACTCGAAACATGGACAGCAAGCTACACCGCGATGCAGAGCGCCTCTCTTGCAGAGTCTGCCACTTGAGTTTGCTAAACATTTCCGTAACGCTATCACGCTTACCAAATAACCCTGTGACGAAACGCGCCGCTCTTCTTTGGATCTTCTCCATCTCCTCTGTCATCCCGACCTGGTACGGATCCCACACTGATGAGCAATACCCAAGTATAGGTCGAACGAGTGTTTTGCAAGCCACCCCCTTTGTTGATGGACTACATTTTCTAAGGACTCTCCCAATGAATCTCAACCTGGCACCCGCCTTACCAACAATTAATTTTATATGATCATTCCACTTCAAATCGTTCCGTACGCATACTCCCAGATATTTTACAGAAGTAACTGCTACCAGTGTTTGTTCCGCTATCATAAATCATACACTAAAAGATCCTTCTTTCTATGTATTCGCAATACATTACATTTGTCTATGTTAAGGGTCAGTTGCCACTCCCTGGACCAAGTGCCTATCCGCTGCACATCTTCCTGTATTTCGCTGCAATTTTCTAATGCTGCAACTTCTCTGTATACTACAGCATCATCCGCGAAAAGCCGCATGGAACTTCCGACACTATATATATATATATATATATATATATATTGTGAAAAGCAGTGGTCCCATAACACTCCCCTGTGGCACGCCAGAAGTTACTTTAACGTCTGTAGACGTCTCTCCATTGAAAACAACATCCAGTGCTCTCCTTCTATTACCACTGTTTCCGTTGCAGGTGGACTGCGAACTTCTCAAAAAACTATTCAAGGTATCACAATAAGAAACTTGAGTAATACCTTATTCAGGAGAGAGAGAGTACAAGTCTGTCTCATTCATTCTGATTATTTCGATAATGTCAGGATGAGTCTTCCAACAATGTTGTAGGTCATTCACCATCCATTCTCGTCCAAACCGAATGGTCCAGTACTGCGCCTCTTGCTTAGAGTGCTATTGAGAGGACGGAAAAGTCTCCAACCCCACTCCATGAAAAAGAGCTTAAAGGTGGTGAAATGTTTCATTTTCCATTGTTTCAGTAAATTTGCCGGTCATATTTTCGCCCTTATTTTAACGCGCGTTAGTTATGAAACTAGGAGCCAAAATAATACATAATGCGTAATCATTTATCAACATTTTGCATTGTCATTTGGTAGTAGTATTAGCAAAAAAGAAAAACAGTCGGACGTTGCTTGTCTTTCGGGAAAACTGTCTACTCTTTTATGTATTATTTTCACCACTTACATGCTCTGGGCTGCAAAACTAGGCCAGTTTGAAGACGGATTAAGGAAACGTAGGCTGCGTATTGGCTGACTGCGTCAGTCGATGCTTCCTCTCAGCCGATAATGAATGATTGGATAAAACTGACATAGATTAGCCATAAGGAAGAAGGAAAGAAGTGTAGTTTTATCGGAAAAACCGTCTTGTAGAAAACACAATGTTTTCCCCTTTCCTCGTTATCTACCGATACATGTGTCGGCTCTTGCATGTTTCTTACACTTTAGCTCTGATGAGGTAAACTATTTCTGGTAAAAAGCGAATCACAAACACCGAGAGATGTGATCAAAATGAAGCTTATTCCGCCGATTGGGGATACGAAACTACACAAATGATTTACACTACTGGCCATTAAAATTGCTTCACTAAGAAGAAATGCAGATGATAAACGAGAATTCACTGGACAAATATATTATGCTAGAACTGACATATGATTACATTTTCACGCAATTTGGGTGCATAGATCCTGAGAAATCAGTACCCAGAACAACCACCTCTGGCCGTAATAACGGCCTTGATACGCCTGGGCATTGAGTCAGACAGAGCTTGGATGGCGTGTACAGGTACAGCTACCCATGCAGCTTCAACACGATACCACAGTTCATCAAGAGTAGTGACTGGCATATTGCGACGAGCCAGTTGCTCGGCCACCATTGACCAGACTTTTTCAGTTGGTGAGAGATCTGGAGAATGTACTGTCCAGGACAGCAGTCGAACATTTTCTGCATCCAGAAAGGCCCGTACAGGACCCGCAACATGCGGCCGTGCGTTATCCTGCTGAAATGTAGGGTTTCACAAGGATCGAACGAAGGGTAGAGCCACGGGTCGTAACACGTATAAAATGTAACGTCCACTGTTGAAAGTGCCGTCAATGCGAACAAGAGGTGACCGAGACGTGTAACCAATGGCACCCCGTACCATCACGCCGGGTGATACGCCAGTATGTCTGTTCCATGACGAATACACGCTCCAATGTGCATTCACCGCGATGTCGCCAAACACGGATGCGACCATCATGATGCTACAAACATAAAAAATGATGTGTTGCCATTTATGCACCCAGATTCGTCGTTGAGCACACCATCGCAGGCGCTCCTGTCTGTGATGCAGCGTGAAGGGTAACCGCAGCTACGGTCTCCGAGCTGATAGTCCATGCTGCTGCAAACGTCGTCGAACTGTTCGTGCAGATGGTTGTTGTCTCGCAAACGCTCCCATCTGTTGACTCAGGGATCGAGACGTGGCTGCACGATCCGTTACAACCATGCGGATAAGATGCCTGTCATCTCGGCTGCTAGTGATATAAGGCCTTTGGGATCCAGCACGGCGTTTCGTATTACCCTCCTGAAACTAACGATTCCATATTCTGCTAAGTCACTGGATCTCGTTCCAACGCGAGAAGCAATGTCGCGATACAATAAACCGCAATCGCGACAGGCTACAATCCGACCTTTATCAAAGTCGGAAACGTGATGGTACGCATTTCTCCTTCTTACACGAGGCATCACAACAACGTTTGACCAGGCAACGCCGGTCAACTGCTGTTTGTGTATGAGAAATCGGTTGGAAACTTTCCTAATGTCAGCACGTTGTAGGTGTCGCCACCGGCGCCAACCTTGTGTGAATGCTCTGAAAATCTAATCATTTGCGTATCACAGCATCTTCTTCCTGTCTGTTAAATTTCGCGTCTGTAGCATGTCATCTTCGTGGTGTAGCAATTTTAATGGCCAGTAGTGTATATGCGCTACGACTGTGGAAATTCTGTACGGAGCAGCGTCATCACGTGCTGCAGCCAGAGCCACCAGACGCCGTGCCATGGAATCAAAGAGCGCCTGAACACGCTCCTGGGGAATACTCTGCCACCGCGACCACAAAGCGTCAACTGTAGCAGAAGGAGGATCTGAACGAACAAGCTGCCGACCAAGAATATCCCAGACATCTCTGGTGAACGCGCAGACCACGGAAGCAGTGGTACCCGTCGTTCTTAGAAAAAGTCTTGCTCATTCCTCGCCGTACTCCGTCCCCGGTAGCTGAATGGTCAGCGTGACGGATTGTCAATCCTCTGGGCCCGGGTTCGATTCCCGGCTGGGTCGAGAATTTTCTCCGCCCTGGGACTGGGTGTTGTGCTGTCATTATCATCCTATCATCCTCATCGGCTGCAGGTGGCGAAGTGGCGTCTAATTGAAAGACCGGTACCCAGCGGACGGTCTGGCCGACGGGGGGCCCTAGCCATACGATTAAATAAATAAATTCCTCGCCATATGCGGTCGGGCGGTGTGCTTCTGAAATATGGCATGTGGAACGACCTGCAGGACGGGCAGTTTCTCGGCCTGTAAAACCTCCCGACGTAGCGGTAGCTGTCCAGAATGCCCGCGATACTTAGGAGGCGGGATTGCGTGCTATAAGCAATCGCGCCCCGAACCTTCTCACTCGGCGTTTGTCCACGGCGGCGACGACCGTGTATCCAGCCATCACTGTAGGACAGGTTGAAGCGGGACTCGTTCGAAAACTTTGCATTTTGCGACTCAGCACGCCAGTGTCGGCGTTCACGTGCCCCTTGCAATCTGTGGCTTTGGTGGGTTCTGGTCGGTGGAAGCTGATGCAATGGCCTGCGGGCTACTTATCCAGTCCGCAGAACTCGGCGCCGAAACGTCGACGCTCCATGTCCACACTAGAGGTGGAAAAAAACCGATACCGATATTTTACTTCTGAATAAACCGTATTTTTCGGTATTTATTTGGTCTCTGTTGCCTGCCGGGGTGGCCGAGCGGTTCTAGGCGCTACAGTCTGGAACCGTGCGACCGCTACGGTCGCAGGTTCGAATCCTGCATGGGGCATGGGTATGTTGATGTCCTTAGGTTAGTTAGGTTTAAGTAGTTCTAGGGGACTGATGACCTTAGAAGTTAAGTCCCATAGTGCTCAGAGCCATTTGAACCATTTCTTTGCTCTCTGTTATAACATGAGTTTTTTTTAATTTTATACTAGTAACCGGGCAGGAAAACCGAAACATCAACTAGCCATAGCAGCAGCGATAATATTTTTCTTTTTTAAGCAGACCTTTTTTTTTTTGAAAAAACGAGTAATTTTAATTCATAACATTTGCATTGCTTTGAAATATTGCGTTTTTATAGAAAATGGGAAAAGTGATGAGTGCTATTTTGTAGCAATGCCGACAGAAATGAGCAACAAACACATGGCATACGAAATGGCTCAGCATTACTGAGACAATAGTATACCTGTTACCATGTGGCGTGGCCTATTCGATGGTACGCGTGTACAAGCCTTGCCGCCTCTGGTCTGTGCGTTAGTTTCTCGCTGTCATCGCCGGATATACGTCGTACATCAGAATGGCGCCAGTGCTAGTCTTGAAATATTTTACGAAGGAACGTAGCTGTGAAGCACAACGATTCTTTTGCTTCAAAAGATTAAACATTTGTCTGCCATTTCTATGAAATAATAAAAGAGGAAGGGAATTATGGTAACAGTAATAAATCAAAACCTTAATAATTCATCATAATGTACAAAAAAATAGAGAACAGCTGATTTACTGCCTGTATCTACATAATATGCCTTCATCTGCTTGTAGTCACTGAAAACGGACTAATTAACACGAAAAACAGAGTTCTTCACCCTCAGTTTTCACCCTTTAGCACTGACTATTCGTAATGCCTAAATAGTGGTGCGATACCCGATTACATCATTATTTTTAGCAGAATTTCAAAAAATTAGGATCAACAGGAGAATACTAGCGATTTTTTTGTAGTATAAAATCAATTGTCGCTTTTCGAGAAAAGCAGCGGACGTTGGGCTGGCTAAGCTTTCTTCTTTTTGCTTACTAGATTTATATTCTATGTGTCTTGAAACTGTGGGAGTCAAAATTCTTCAATCTTTGTTCCATTTATACATTTATTACAGGAAAAACTGGAATAAAAAACAGAAAAGTATTTATTTCAGAAACAGCTTATTTTGAGCGGTTTTAACCGTCCGTTAAACTGCGGCAGGAAACAACAGATATAACTGAAAACCGGTTGTTTCAGTGATAACAGCCACCCGTCGCCCACGCCCGCTGCAGTGCTCCAGCCTCGCGCCAGCGCTGTTCTTTCCGTTATGTCCAACATGGCGATGACCTCGTGCTGTGCTCACGTTGTGTCGTCCAGTATGCTGTTTGCGCTGTGCACGGCCCTCTTGTGTCCACTGGTTATACATACGCCTCGCTGTTGAATTAGCGTGCCCTGTACGAGCCACAGTGCCACGAAACAATAGCCCTCCTGCCGGAGACGAATCATTCTGCCCCGTTCGAATGCACCCACATGCCGATATTCCACCCTGTGATGTCGGCGAGGCACAGTGCCTCTCGGTTACGCATTTCCACTCCGTATGACGACTCCGCACCCACTGAGCGTCACATCTGGTCACACAAAAGAGGGTGCTGTTGCGGCTACCTGCTCTGCCATTTAAATCACTTATAAAAAGTTTAGACAAGAAGAGAATAGAAGCTTTCGAAATGTGGTGCTACAGAAGAATGCTGAAGATTAGATGGGTAGCTCACATAACTAATGATGAAGTATTGAATAGAATTGGGGAGAAGAGGAGTCTGTGGCACAACTTGACTAGGAGAAGGGATCGGTTGGTAGGACATGTTCTGAGACATCGAGGGATCACCTAGTATTGGAGGGCAGCGTGGAGGGTAAAAATCGTCGAGGGAGACCAAGAGATGAATACACTAAGCAGATTCAGAAGGATGCAGGCTGCAGTAGGTACTGGGAAATGAAGAAGCTTGCACAGGATAGAGTAGCATGGAGAGCTGCATCAAACCACTCTCAGGACTGAAGACCACAACAACAACAACATGGTTCCGCTGTTCTACACGTCCTCTTACCGTGGCGTGTTGCAGACCATTGCTTCTGAGTGTTTCACTTTATACACACACTAGTATAGTTCCACATGTGGCAGGCAACGTTTTGCTGGCGTGTCTTGTCGATCGTCACCAGTTTTATCTGGCGGAGGATGCGCTGCAGTTGGTGGGGAATTAAAATGGCCTCACGCTGTGACGTAAAGGAAAGTCCCGGCCGTGCGACCGCATGCTGGGATGCGGAGAAGCGCTTCCTCTCACATCGGCGCTCACGAGCTACTCCGGGGTCTGCGCTATCACGTTCACATTCACGTCCGCGTACCGCCAGCTGTCAGGATCGAGCGTGTGGAGCACAGCTTCTCTCCGGCGTCTCGTTACAGGCGCAAAGTTGCTTGCCTGATGGCGTGCGTCGGATGTTCAATTGCGTTGCTGTTTCCATTGCGTGCACAATATTTCGAAGACACACCCATCGACTTGGACTGTTGTGTGTAGTCGCTGGCGGGACTCCAACCAGACTGTCCGATTCATGAACGGTGGCGGTTCGCGCAGGCCTTGTTGACCGTTCCAAGAGGAAGTTGCGGCACCCGCATACACTTCCTTTGCACTTGAAGAAAGCGTGTGTCCTCCAAATTAAGTCTCTCGCTTGCTGACGTAGAATCTGTAGCTTACCACAACCATCAGCAATGACAGCTCGCTACGATCAGGTTTAATGCTTGCACTGGCTGCGACATTCGTAGCAGAGGACTCAGAACACTGCTCAACGCTCATTGGATGTCAGAGAATGCGTTACGCAAGTGCGCAGAACAGTGCTTAACCCGAGCTATACACTTCATCTACACCTACATGACTACTCTGCATTTCACACTTAAGTGCCTGGCAGAGGGTTCATCGAACCATTTTCATACTACTTCTCTACCATTCGACTCTCGAATGGCGCGTGGGAAAAAGGAACACCTAAATCTTCCCGTTCGAGCTCTGATTTCTCTTATTTTATTATGATGATCATTTCTCCCTACGTAGGTGGGTGTCAACAAAATATTTTCGAATTCGCAAGAGAAAGTTGGTGATTAAAATTTCGCAAATAGATCTCGCCGCAAAGAAAACCGCCATTGTTTCAGTGACTGCCACCCCAACTCGCGTATCGTATCAGTGACTCGCTCACCCCTACTCCGCGATAACACGAAGCGGGCTGCCCTTCTTTGCACTTTTTCGATGTCCTCCGTCAATCCTACCTGGTAAGGATCCCACACCGCACAGCAATATTCCACCAGAGGACGGACAAGTGTAATGTAGGCTGCACCGCTATTTGTAGCTGACTGTGAGTTCGGCTCCCGACGCTCATTATGACCTCTGATGCTCTTCTGTTTTTCAGAGCACGCACTGATATTCCTTGAAACGAACACACTCTCTCAGCGTTTTACAGCACTGGAGGACGCGACGGCCGGCAAGATATTATTAAATTAAGTGCCGGACCCCAAAACTTTTTAAAACAGGGACGAAGGTTTCAATTTAAAGAAGGCTTGTATTATGATTTCGCCGGCCGTCACATCCACCAACGCTGGAAAACTCTTGAGAGAATGTGCGCTTCACGAAATATCTGTGCGCTATCTGAGAAATAGAAGAGCACAAAGGGCGTAATGGGCGTCAGGAATCGAACTCAGAATCTCTGTATATTGGAAGCAGTGTCCTGACTGACTGACTGACTGACTCATCATCGCCCAGCCCAAATCGCTGACAACGGAAACTTGAAATATGCAAAGTTTTGTTGAACTTTTACTATAGGCATCGTTCTTCAGTCCGGAACCGCGCTGCTGCTACGGTCGCAGGTTCGAATCCTGCCTCAGGCATGGATGTGTGTGATGTCCTTAGGTTAGTTAGGTTTAGGTATCTGTAAGTCTAGGGGACTGATGAGCTCAGATGTTAAGTCCCATAGTGCTTAGAGCCATTTGAACCGTTTTTAGGCATCATTTAAGGAGGGACGTTTTTAAAATTCCACCCCTACCGGGTGAAATACGGGATGAAATGTTTAATGCAATTTTGAAGCAAGTACTACGAAAATTGGTATTTGGTTTCTAGGTCAGAAACAAAGAAATACGTGTTTAGACTTTTTTTAATTTAGCTCCTGTGGGGTTGAAGTAGTAAGTGAAAATTTTTTGAAAACAGTTCATTATTAAAGAACTGCTAATGGATATTTATGAAAATTTGTATTTGACTTCTAAATAAATATGTTACGAGATGAAACTTTATATTGAAATATCGCCACAAGAACTCAAAAGTCAGATCAACAGAGACTTCCGACTCTAGCGACCAAACTCTCTTATTGGTCAGGAATACATTCGAGTTCAGTCGGGAACCGCGCGACTGCTACGGTCGCAGGTTCGAATCCTGCCTCGGGCATGAATGTGTGTGATGTCCTTAGGTTAGTTAGATTTAAGTAGTCCTAAGTTCTATGGGACTGATGACGTCAGATGTTAAGTCCCATAATGCTCAGAGCCATTTTTGAATACATTCGGAATGCATCATGCTTCTATGGCATTAACTAGCGTGTAAAATTTATAACATGTTGCATTTTGTGAACATCATAAAAATTCGATTTAAGAAAATCAAAATAAATGTGTGCGGACCATACAGTCTACGCAAGCGAAGCAGCGGAAGCTTAAGTAGTCAAGTATAAATAGCGGCGCGAGAACAAGAGTCGTTCGCAGTCTAGTTGGAGTCCGAGCAGTACAACTCGCGGCACCCGATGAAGATTGTGTCTGTCGTCGAAATATTGTGCACGAGATGGAAACGACAACTCAGCTGAGCACCCGAAGTACAGCACTGATCAGTTAGGTCGACAGCGCCTCAAAGTTCAAAGTTGTTTGACTAGTACCGCCACTGTAGCACCTGTCTGTTGTTTGTGCTTATTTTCTTCTTTCCGGCATTTTTTTTTTTTTTTGTAGCAAGTATTGTTTGTGAATCTACATATCGTTGAAGAAATAATGCCACGTAACTGAACACATCGAGGTACCTCGTAAACGCAGAAACGCACGCAGCCAGTGTCCAATAACCGTGTGGCGGCAGCAGCGGCAGAGGAGAGGTGTTGGGAACAGACCTCGACCAGAGAGACGTGCCCCGCTGCACGCCGCTCAGCTGACCCCCCAGCCGCTTAAAGAGGAGCTGCTGCAGCCCAGCGCTAACCAAAAACTCAACAGTTTCGGCAATACAAAAACACTGCGCCCAATATGTGGCATTCTTACACGTTGCACCACCACCACCACATCCGTCACGTGTCCTGACGAATAAGACCAAAGCAGCAGGCCATATACGTGCATTTCACCCACTGCTATCACGGGTGAAGAAGGCGATTTATTACAGCTGCCAAAAGTATTGTTACAACGTACGAAGGTTGCCTAGAAAGTAATGCACCGCTTTTTTTTCCTCAGTCGAAAACAATGCTACGAATACGAAACTTACCTGGTTAACCTCAGTACCTGCTTGTCAAGCAGCACACGATATTTGAAACATACAGAATTCAGAAATAAGAGGATCACATTTCGAAAACCAGTGCAACGTGACTGAACTCGCGAAGGCGAGGAACGGTGGTCAGATCCGCATCCGCAGTTAGGCTTTGCTGAATTACATAGTGTGGCCTAGGGGAAGTATTTCATTTTCATTTGGTTATTGTGGAGTTTAGTGTATATTTCCATAAATATAAGTTACAGATAACTGCTCCACACCGGTTGCCGTTCCTGGAAACACATACGCAAGTTTATTTCTGAACAAGAACGTCACAAATGGCTTCCATCACTGGCGATGCATTGCTGAAGACGTTCTAGGAAATTTATTATCACTATTACGGAATCGCGGCAACGGCCTTGCCGCAGTGGTTACACCGGTTCCCGTGAACTCAAAGCGCTGTCGGGCGTGGTCGGCACTTGGATGGGTGACCATCCAGACCGTCATGCGCTGTTGCCATTTTTCGGGGTGCACTCAGCCTCGTGATGCCAATTGAGGAGCTACTCGACCGAATAGTAGCGGCTTCGGTCGGGAATACCATCATAATGACCGGGAGAGCGGTGTGCTGACCCCACGCCCCTCCTGTCCGCATCCTCCACTGAGGATGACACGGCGGTCGAATGGTCCCGGTAGGCCACTCGTGGCCTGAAGACGGAGTGCTTTTATTATGGAATCGCCGTCAAAATACTTGGTTCTTGAGATTACGACACAGAAAGAAATCGGTGGCTGATATACCAGGTGATGTCGCCGGCCACGAGATATTACCGAATAGCGTGCGTTACCGATGCAGAAAGTGGTGCTTCAGTGTGCTGTTTGAGTTGCAAGCCGTACGGGCTGTGGCCTCCTCTTGCGGAAACCATGTTGCCCTTAAATGGCAGTGTCCTGTACCTGTGGAACAAAGAACTGGTTAATCATGACCGCATATCGCTCGGTGTTAACACTCACTGACCGCCCGTTGTTGTCTAAAAAAATATGGTGCAACGATTCTAAGGGACTGTAGAGTAGCACATGAGATGATGACCTTTCTGCTGCCCTGGGCTTTTTCACGAATGATTTGCGGGTTTGTGTCCGAGTCGTATTGGATATTTTCTTTATTGTCGAACCCATTCAAATGAAAGTTCGTCTAAACATCACAAGCGTCAGCAGACGTGCATCACATGGTCAATTCTGTACAGTACTGTTGAGCGAAAACTTGAAGGAACCGCGCAACCGCTACGGTCGCAGGTTCGAATCCTGCCTCGGGCATGGGTGTGTGTGATGTCCTTAGGTTAGTTAGGTTTAAGTAGTTCTAAGTTCTAGGGGACTAATGACCTCAGAAGTTGAGTCCCATAGTGCTCAGAGCCATTTGAACCATTTTTGAAAACTTGAACTACTCACTTTATATCCCGACCGTAACTTTTGAGTTTGTAAGGACTAAACTTTAAATCCTGTTTCACAGTAGTCTGAAAATTAGAAATTTCTGGTAAGGTCTTATAGGGCGAAACTGCTGAGTTCATCGGTCCCCAAGCTCACGCACTATTTAATCTAACTTACGCTAAGGACAACACACACACACACATGCCCGAGGGAGGACTCGAACCACCAACAGGGGGAGCCGCACCGGACCGTGAAAAGACGCCTCTGACCGCGCGGTTACCCCGCGCGGCTCACAGTATCTACAAAGACGTACGAGGGATTTGAAATGTTCTACGGACAGGTCGCTCTGGGTTCGATGCAGAGCCGCACGAACTCGTCGGATATTTTCCGGCGTTCGAACTGTCACTGCAGGTTACTTACACTCCACACTGGTTCCAGAAACCGTTCACGCCATAGTATTATCCACCTGGTCATGTCGTTCTGTGTGGAACACGCAAATTGCTGTCTGTTCCTTGGCGCATTGCTGGTTGGGCAGCAACAATGCTCTGCACACGACAGAACTCCTCCCGATCCTCAGTACGCACTCGCACTGGCCAGCGTTTCATACTGAACTGAAAGCCATATTAGGTGGGTCTGATGAGATACGTAGGCGGCGCGAGCGCAGTTGTATGGCCGACTGAAAATGTGCCGCTTCCCGTGGGCCACCCCGTACAACAGGAGTACAGTGTCACTCCTTGAAGATTCCAATAAAGACTTTTTCTCCCGTTCTTGATCAACAGAGTAGTCCTCCTTCACTAATAAACTCGCTGTCGGCAGTATATTAGCCTGTAATCCTCCTCTGCTCGGGAAGCAGTTTCCATATTTTTTCAGTTGTTCGGCTGTTTTTCCTACCGCAGTCATTAAGCCAGCATCTGAAACATTATACATGCGTTCATCGTACCCGGATCACGTGCAATTTAATTTCCATAACTATTATCGACGAACCACTTCATACACTCATCAATAGGGACATGTTACATTCTAACAAGGAACATGATAGTTAATTCGCTGCTCCTTGCCGCTCTGCGTCCCCCCCCCCCCCCCTCCCCCCTCGCCCTCTCTTTCTCTACTACGTACAGACACAGAGTTTGTCTTTGTCTCCCCTCTCCTTCTACATTCTCCCCCAACACCGACACTTCTTTGTTTCTTAAACCCTAGTTTTTAGTTTTCTGTAGAAACCGCGCGTATACTTCTCGCTTCCTACCTACACTAGTACCACATAGAAACCGTAGCAAACTACCGTAAACCTCTGTCGTGACGAGCCCTCGTTGGTCGAAGCGAAGACTAGTCAGTACATGAGATGGAGTACCACTAAATTTTCTTAAATCTACTTTCTCTGTTTTCGTGCATAATAGTAGAGAGATATTCATGATAATAGAGCGAATTTTCGTTTGTTGTTCTTTCTTATTTAATACAATGAAAAAGTTTAGTTTTACCAGAGGTCTGTACGTATCCGAAGGTAAGTGCGCTTAATTATAAAAAAGAATAGTACCTGGTACAACATTTAATGCCAGTAAATCCTGCATGTAGACTATAAACGGGCAAAAATGAGACGATGTAGGATGTGGCAACCACGCTCCACAACATTTCGAGCAAGCACAGAGGAAGTGTTAACCTCGAGCATAGCATCAGCCTTTAAAACGGTTTATGTGTCATGAACGTAACAGTAAACCGCCTTTTACACTGCCATACCGAATATGTTTTACCTTTGTTTCGAGGAGTAATGACAGCAGATTAATTTCATTTTTGCAGTAATAGTCAACTGTTGACAAAATTCCATGTTTCCAATTACAACAATCCCGCTTGCAGTCTGTGCTGTGAAGGAAAGTCGGACAAAAATATCGCCGTAGATCGAGATTTACAGACAGTACACACTAAAACCTGTGGACAAAGTATCGTTAGGGCTTCGCTGTACGTTAGTTCACTCCAAACAAGAATGCGACTTATCTGCCCCCCTCTCCTTTCTCTCTCTCTCTCTCTCTCTCTCTCTCCCCTAGCTCCCTTTTGCCCATCTCTGCCACCTGGTTTGTGAGGGGGGCGGGGGGGGGGGGAGGGGGGTGGAAGGAGAGGTATACGTACTGTCACTCGTGCCTTGTGTCTGCTTAGCGTTCCTTTGGTGGATATAAGGCATAATTTCAGGGTTTCCAAACCAAAGAAAATGCAGCTACGGTTAAATCATACGTGATCTTTGCCGAACTGCACCAGTTAGAAATGGTTCAAATGGCTCTAAGCACTATAGGACTTAACATCTGAGGTCATCAGAACTACTTAAACCTAAGTAACCTAAGGACATCACACACATCCATGCCCGAGGGAGGATTCGAACCTGCGACCGTAGCAGCAAAGCGGTACCGGACTGAAGCGCCTAGAACCGCTCGGCTACAGCGGCCGGCTGCACCAGTTAGAAGGTGGCATTGTGAAGTATGAGAGTAGTAGGGCTAACCAGCAAGTAAGTACGTACAAACAGGTGAACAGAGCAACGACGCGTCCCACCTTCCGAGAGTGCGGTCGTTTGCAAACAGCAGGAGGCTGGCTGTGAAAGCGGCTGTTGCGCCCTGCAGGCTACAGCAAGGCCGTCCTGCTGGGGGCTACGAGTCGTAGGGAGAGTGACGGCGCAGACGGCGGCCTCCACGGTCCGCTGCCGCCGTATCTGCTGACGTGCCGGGCCTCAGCTGGAGCGGGGGGTCACGCCCCGCTGGTAAACAACACTTTTCTGGCAATCAGTGACCTTTTTGTATGCATTTCTCTACTGACGAAACACGCTAGCAGAGGTTACACTCGTCACTGTTTACCAAACGAAATGCGAATCCGTAGAAATGGTTAAAAATGTGTAAGGTTGCGACGGTTTGTTTTCTCGCTTGCTTACTCTTGAATCGAGAGTGTGAGGCGAAATGACAAGTTTAATGTCGCAATATTTCTCACCACATTACAGCCTTCCACACAATTTTCAACTCGACAACATGAAAACAGCGCAATGGATAACGCATCTTGCCAACATCAAAAAGTGAAATAAGTTTATACACAAATATTAACTCTCAGAAAGAACATTAATCTTGAGCACAACATTATGAAAGTATAATTGGAAGTTCCTTTACATTAATCCTAAGCACAATAATATGAAAGTATAATTGGACATTTCTTTACAAAATTGCTCCTATACATACGTTATGATGTTGGTCAGTACTACGAAAATCGTCCGATTCCGGTTCAAAGCTCGGTACTATTTAGGTTAACAATTTGTCCATTTTATTTGGACTGTTGAGTTCCGTGACCGTGGATAATGATATTTTACTATAAAAATACAGCGACTAACCATTTTTTTAATGCGTTTTATTTATGCCAATATGCGTTTCGGGTTTCCACCCATCTTCAGCTGGCAAATTACATGTATCTTCAGTTTCTTCAGTGGTACAATATCGACAGCAGTTTGGATGCTGCAGATGGCATTCTCCTCTTTTTTTTGTGTGCGTGTAACAGCACAAACACTTTTTGTAATGCATTTTGCACAGGCGCAATGCGTTAACCGCCATGTTGTCGACAACACAAGGAGAGGAGAATGCCAGCTGCAGCATCCAAACTGCTGTCGATATTGTTCCACTGTAGAAACTGAAGATACATGTAATTTCCCAGCTGAGGATGGGTGCAAACCGGAAATGCATATTGGCATAAATAGAACGCATTAAAAAAGTGGCTTGTCGCTGTATTTTTATAGTAAAATATTACTATTTAGGATGACAATCAAGTCTGCGGTGGATCGTTAGTCAAGTGACACATTTGAGCGCAAGATTACCCAAGGCCGCTCGAGTTTACAGTGGACGCAAGCTGGTGAACCAATAAAGTTTACGCCTCTGCACGTGGTATTTACCTTAAGCTGCGATTGCTGTCTGCAAGGCTGCCCTCTCCCACTGAAATTCCTACAAAACTAATCTGGCCTTTGCTGAACTTTCCAGCAGAAACATTCCCTATGTTTCTCGTTATGCGAGAAAACATGTACTCAGCCCTAGTCTTATTATGTGGCGATATACACGCGCATGGTTGGAGCAGCGTGCATATTATAGTGTCCTCACAGTTCTCACAAGAACAATTAAGTAATTTGGCTGGTTCGTTTCTCCACAGTTGGAGCTAAACGTTGCTACAGCTAAGTTTGGCCGGAGTGCAGCTGCTGTGAACGCAGTGTCCTCACAAATTTCTTCTCTGCGTCGTACGGAGCGTTAAGCGCTCCATTCTGCACTTGACACCAGTTCAGAGAAGATTCGTTTCTCACAAAATTTCTCTCTTGTCCTACTGATGGCAGAACTACCACTCTCCACTTGGGTTCCTTTTTCACCTCATAGCTTTTTTCGATCAATAGGAGCGTTCCTCTTATTTTGTAGAAACACCCTCTACCAATCGCAACGTCCCTTCTTTCAAACTGCGTCGAAACTTCAGTATTTTTCTGATTCCTAGTAAGTTTCCGCCAGTCGGACGTTTTATGCCCATTCTAGACGCCTAAAGTACATTGACCTTTCCATGTGTCGCACTCGCTGGACGAAAATGCGTCACTCTTTTGTTCGTATCCCATTGGAATTCTGAATCTCAGTTTTCTGAAGCTTCTTCTCTGCTCTTGTACCAATGCCCTCACTACAGGCGGCCCTCCAGCTTGAATCACCTGACCCGGGGGTCGCCGTCCTCTTTCCTGCCACCCCTTTAAGTGGTCGCCAGCATAATCCCCGCAGCGCAGTTTCGCTACGCCGTTGTGGAGCTGGCTTTTCAAAACTAAAAGCGACTCGACTCAATCGCTGTTCTACCTTCCGCTCAAAGACATGCATTGTATGGGAATGGTGTGTTAATTACTGTTGATTGACTGTCATCGCTTTTTGCATTAGATATTGATAGGCCAATGTTCTTATAACTGTCGATTTGTGTTAGGTGTCATCTTCACCTTCTCATTGCAATTTGTAAAGGTCTCATGTCAGGTGCGAATCTGACCATTTATTCTGCCACCTTACAAACGTGAGTGCGAAAGAGAGAAACGATCGTTCACCTGTCTCTACGTTCCCGCAGCGCTCCTGTCTCATTCCTCTAATTTCCGTGAACCGTCACTGTTAGATGCATGCTGTAATTAAGTCCATTTTGAGGGCTCTTTACCGGAAAAAAAACATGTAGGACATAGCACAAAAAGATTGGGACTGCTGTAGAGGACGTTGTTTTCCGTTGAACCGGTGTACTGCCAACAATAACTATTATTCTGCTAATTTTTGCAACACATGTTTCGGTTCTGACGTGTTTCTAGAGTTGCACGCCAGCATAATATCCTCTTCGATGACGACAGACACTTGTTGTCTGACTATCACTTCTACGCATTACTACGTTCAGAATTTTATGTTTGCCATTTACAAGGAAAATTTAACAGAAAATTGTGCATAACTGATTATTTGTTGGAGTCATATGTGTGATTTAATATAAGCGGTTATTCGTTCCGGCCTTTACCCGTCATCTCAGGTCTCTTTAGCGTTGTTAAAATGCTGTTTGTGAACTTCTGAACCTCAGCATCAAAATATTAAAATTATAATGATTTTAATGGTGACGGAGTTGACGAGTTACGCATAGCGAAGCCGGAATGATCTGAAGATGGCAGATGACTACCAAAATCGGTAACTGACTGAATTAATTCGCAAATATGTCTGAAGTAAATAACCTTTGTACACTTCCACGAGTTCCTGCGTCGCGCTGTAGACGGTATGTTTGCTCTTACAACATAGTGCATAGTGCAGAAGAGGGTAAATGACTTGACTATGTCGGCCGCTGTGGCAGAGCGGTTCTAGGCGCTTCAGTCCGGAACCGCGCTGCTGCTACACAGGTTCGAATGCTGGCTCGGGCGTGGATGTGTGTGATGTCCTTAGGTTAGTTAGGTTTAAGTAGTTCCAAGTTCTACAGGACTGATGACCTCAGATGTTAAGTCCCATAGTGCTCAGAGGCATTTGAGCCATTGACTATGACTATTACAAAGCGTTTGTGGACTAATAATATTTCTGAAGCAACAAATCTGTAATATACCGCGAAACGTCATACCAAAACACTGCAGTGAACAGTCATACGCGCTTGCTAAAAACAAAGAAAGAAAAACGATTGATTTACCTTGACAACACAACAAAAAATATCTGTGCGCCCCAAAGCTTTTCAGAAGATTACGAAATTATCTAAATTGTCCCCCCATAATGTCAGTGTCTTAATTATAGCGAGCAGCTTCCCACCGACAGTACTTAGTAACGTGTTGACAGTAAAACAAGTGACGGTGTGTTAACAGGGCTTTCACCAGACTACTGAAGCGCTGTGGATGCCCAGACGTGGGAGCTGAGGTCCTACTGAACACACAACGTTGGCCACTAGTTCCTACGAATAATCCCTCTCTTTCCTGCTTTCCTACCCGCCCCCCTCCCTCTCCTTCCATCGCATTTCTTATCTCTATCTCTCTCACCTTTTTATTTTCAGATTAACACTTCGTCTCTCCCCCTTCGTCGTGCGTGTTCATTTGTAGACGTCCTTGTCTTTCTGTGAGTATTTTCGTGTGTTCAAATGGCTCTGAGCACTATGGGACTCAACTGCTGTGGTCATAAGTCCCCTAGAACTTAGAACTTCTTAAACCTAACTAACCTAAGGACATCACACACATCCATGCCCGAGGCAGGA